>NW_027506894.1:615689-685689 GCF_052324685.1 Brachyhypopomus gauderio
CTGAAGTTTTCAGAGTTCCTTTCACTGGAACTAAGGGGCCAAGCTCAGCTACTGAAAAACAACCCCACACCATAATCCCCCCTCCACCAAACTTTACACTTGGCACAATGCAGTCAGACTCATCAATCAGATTGCCAGATGGAGAAGCGTGATTCGTCACTCCAGAAAACGCACCTCCACTGCTCTAGAGTCCAGTGGCGGTGTGGTTTACACCACTGCATCCGATGCTTTGCACTGCACTTGGTGATGTATGGCTTGGATGCAGCTGCTCGACCATGTAAACCCATTCCATGAAGCTCTCTGCACACTGTTCTTGAGCTAATCTAAAGGCCATTAGGTTTGGATGTCTGTAGTGATTGACTCTGCAGAAAGTTGGCGACCTCTTCACACTATGCACTTCAGCATCCGCTGACCCTGATCCATCAGTTTACGTGTCCTACCACTTCATGGCTGAGTTGCTGTTGTTCCCAAACACTTCAATTTTCTTATAATACAGCTGACAGTTGACTGTGGAATATTTAGGAACAAGGAAATCCCATCACAGGTCCACACTAGAATTCACTGAGCTCCTGAGAGCGACCCATTCTCTCACAAATGTTGTAAAAACAGTCTGCATGTCCAGATGCTTAATTTTATACACTTGTGGCCATAGAAGTGATCGGAACACCTGATTCCAATCATTTGTATGGGTGAGTGAATACTTTTGGCAATATAGTGTATAACCATAAACAGGTCGAGTGATTATATAGCCAAATACATTAAGCTGTCTGATTATATAGCTGTATACACCGTTGTCTGATTATGTAACCATATGCATTATGTTGTGTCAGCTTGTAATTTAGGCACTAAAGTTTTTCCTTTTGCTAAAAAATGATTTTAAATTTGTATTGCTTAGCTTAAAGAAAAAATATGAAATGCAAATATGATTTTTTGTTTACAATATTCTCTGAGCGTGTCACTTCCTGTTATGTGCATGCAGACACATGCTTGATTTCTGAGTGCGAGAACCTCACAGAATGGAGAACTGTGTTAAGCCCAGCCGGCGAATGGCGGCGTTGTGTTGGCTGTATGTTGAGTTCACGAGGAGCTCCGTGCTGCTAACCTCTCCGCAGTCTCAGACTGTGGGCGGAGCCTTCAGAAAGGCCGCCACCCCCACGTCTGTGCTGGTTTCCAGTCTTAAATCACCCAGGCCGCACAGTGCTCCATTCGGGTGAATGTGTCTGTGGGCGTGGCTAGAGGGGGCGTTGACCTGTGCACTGTGTGGTTTTCAGAGGAGGTGCCCATTGACGCTCCTCCCTCGGAGATGGCAGCCTTCCTCAGTGAGACATCTTTTACCTATCCATTACATCATACGTCTCAGACCACCACCCCCTCCATCTCCCTGACCCACATACCACCAGAGAGAGAGACAGACATACAGGCAGAGAGAGAAAGAGACAGATAGAGAACAAAAAAAAAAAACAAAACAGAAGCTTGGATCTTTGCTGTAGTAGCAGGACTTTAAAACAGGACAATTCCAGATCATGACAGTGTTTCATGCAAATATGAATATTCGTTAATACATGAATTAGATTCTTAGATTCTGCGAGTCATGATTTGAAGCATGTTCTGAGCATTGGCTCTGTGACAGGAAACGGAGTAGAGCCACTGCTCGCCGCATGCTAATCATCTTTATGCTAATCATCGTGGCTAATCAGCCGTGCAGATTCAGAGGAGCAGATGGATTTGCTCTGGACCAGACTGAAGCCTTCAGACAACACGTACAGCAAAAAATGGACTATGAATGAAAGGAATTAGTTTGGCATTGCAGCGGTGTGCAGAAAGTTCACCAGTTCACATTCAGTTTAGAGAGTAATGCTAGCTGTTTTTACACTAATCAGTTTAGAGGGTAATGTTAGCTGTTTTTACTCATCAGTTTAGAGGGTAATGTTAGCTGTTTTTACTCATCAGTTTAGAGAGTAATGTTAGCTGTTTTTACACTCAACAGTTTAGAGAGTAATGTTAGCATTGCATGGTGTATAGAAGCACATATTTGTGCTTGACTTCAGTATTAATGGTAGTACATTTTAACAATGAGCCCTGAATGGCTCTAATACATCCATTTTTGGTCTGCTGTCTGCCATTTACAGTACTGGGTAGTTTAGCCACTAGGCGGCTGGTAGGTTTAGAGCTGTTTTACGTCTGCTCTGGTGTCTGTTGTAACTCCATGAATGTACGACTCCCTCTCCCCCTGCATGGAGATGTGTATCATACCCGCTGCCATGGCTACCGTCCCACACCCATCTCTTCAATGAGACTTAAATGTTCAGTCACTCTGTCCGTTGTGTATTCATGTGAGAAACCCATCTTCAAACGTGTGTAACGTGTGTTGGACGTCCTGTGTGAGGGTCATAGCACACGTACGAGACCTGTTTCCCCATGTTCACGTGTGGCAGCTTCCCTCGTACGGAGGGAATGAGACTGTGACGTGCTCGAGCCGACAGCTTGTGTGCGGCGCACGTGAGCGTCGAGGAAGGGTTTGGCAGGCCGCCGTGCTCACGTGTGCCACTCCCCACAGGGGCTGGGTTCGACAGAGAGGCCAGTGTGCGCTACTCGCTGGTCCACTCACAGTCCGTGCTGCAGCGGAGACGAAAGCCGCGGAGACGGAGGACAGGCGTGGCCGTTCCCAGACGAGGACAGCATGAGGCAGGCATGTACACACGCTTCCCAGCCAGATCTTTCTCTCGCTGGGATCTGTTTGAACGTGCGAGTTTCACTGTATTAGCAGAGATTGATGTGTCTCATTTAATCAGGTAAAAATTACTGCTATTGATAAATGCTTTAATGAACGTAATACTTTAATACATTGTCAAATTTGTGATTTATATTTGTATTTTGTCAAATATAAAATATATACTACTATATACATAAGTCAGTCCTCTTTTAAATTCCTGTCAGGCATTTGGTTTCTAGGGACCCCACAAAAATGACCAGGACATAATTAATAATATAATAATACGGTTTTCTCCCTTTTCTAGACTCGGACGAGTCTCCAGTAGCTGGAGAACGGACAGTGATCATACACGCCAGTCCTGGTGCATGCGAGGTGGGTCTCACGCTCTCTCGCCTCAGAACCAGGGACTCGGGCTGTCAGACGGATGAGCTGCTCGCTTCTGTGGGAGCACCATCACGCAGACGGATCAGAGCTCAGAGGGGGCCGGCGGGGGCCGTACCACTGTCCCATTCCACAGGGAACATCTCCACGCTGCCAGACAACTCGGACGGCACGTATTCGGTCTCCTCCGTCAACCGGTTGCGCTCCCGTAGCCTGCCTCGTGAGGGGGGGCGGCTGGCTGACGAAGGCCACGATGACAGCAATGACGATGATGAAGAGGAAGAAGAGGAACTTTCCCCCTCTGAGACAGAAGACTTCCTTCCGGTACCAGGAGAGCATATGCTGAAAGACGACATAGAGAGTCCAGACGACCAGGTTGCATCAGCGAGGCAGCTAGGTGGATCTGAGAGGCAGCTAGAGGCCCTGAAGTTCAAGCAATCGTCGGAGAGTTTGGAGCACGTCTGGATGGAGAGGGGCCGGCCACGTCTGACTCGCAAAGCCGACGTGGAGAGTTGTGAGATTTCATCAAGCTCCGATACGTTCAGCAGTCCCATCCACTCCAACGCTGGAGTGTTGGCCAGCCAGATGGACCACAAAGACGACCACCAGTCCTCCAGCGGAAACTGGAGTGGCAGCAGCTCAACCTGCCCGTCCCAGACGTCGGAGACGATGCCCCCTGCTGCCTCCCCCCCGCTGACTGGATCCTCACACTGTGACTCGGAGCTCTCTCTGAATGCAGCTCCTCATGCCAGTGAAGACTCCACAAGCTTCATGCACGATCCCTACTCCGGAGACCGGCTCCGAGGTGAACAAATGGGATCGTGCCCTTCCACTGCCACCGACACGCTGGACGACGCCGGATTGGGCACCGCCAGCGAGGGCGAGTGGGGCTATCCTCAGTACAGGCATCATGTATCCTGCCACTCAGACTTCAGTCCTGAGCCCTCCAGAGCAGAAGAGGGCAGTCTAGAGTGCCCCAGCTTCACCAGCATAGCCACGTTGGAGAGCTTGGACAGGCCTCCCTCCGAACAGGCCGACACAGTCTCTCACTTCTCCGTGGACGCCGAGGGCTACTACACCTCCATGCATTTTGACTGTGGTCTTAAAGGGGGCCTTAAAAACTATGCATTGGCGGACCAGCGCAAAGCGGAGCACAGCGGTCCCGCGACACTCGGGAGACGCAGTCTCTCCTTGCGGAAACCAAAGGTGAAGCCGTCTCCACCAAAACGCAGCACATCCTTAAAGAAAATCAGCGGCCATGCTGCAGAAGCAAGTGAACCAAAGATTACCGGCGAGCAGCTCCTACCAATGTCTTCCAGGGAGAGGAGGGTGCAGTCAGGGCTGAGTGAGGGGGCGGAGCCAGTGGAACCCTGGGCGGTTCAGATCTCTAATGCCACTCAGGATGACACTTCGATTGGCTCCCATGAGGCACATTCCTTCAAAGATGAGGGAGCTGTCCAGGCCGACTATGCAGACCTCTGGCTTTTGAAGGATCTGAGGTCCAACGATCCTTACCGATCACTGTCGAACTCCAGCACCGCTACAGGTACAACGGTCGTTGAATGCGTGAAGTCACAGGAGAGCTCGGAGTCACAGGCTTCCCAGTGTGGTTCAAGGGCCACCACTCCATCACTACCGCCTGTAGAGACTGAACTCAAACTGCCCTCTCCAGAGAAGCTAGCAGGTCTGGCATCTCCTTCCAGTGGATATTCAAGCCAGTCAGAAACACCAACATCCTCAGTCCCACTGGCCTTCTTCCCCAACCTAAGCCCTCTTTCCCCCCCTCACGGAAAGAGGAAACCAAAGGTCCCAGAGAGGAAGTCCTCCCTTGCGTCTCTGCAGCAGTACATATCTAAAGGGGACCTCGAACTACCCATTATACCTCCTACACACCTCAACCTAAGTGCCCTTCAGAACGTCAGCAAGCCTTTAACCTTCAGGAACCACACACCCGTTCTCCACCAGAAGGTCGCAGCTGCCGAGACTGAAACTGGATCTCCATCCAGCGCAAACGCCCAGCCTGATGGCTGCAGCGTGCTGGTAATCACTCCTACCGCGCTTCGTTCAGTCCGACTACGCTCAGTGGGCAAACCCGTTGAAGGGAAACATGATCGCTCCGGTACAGATCCTACCACTAGACCCAAGTGCCCCAGTTTCACTGCTGTTTCTGCAAACACCAGGATCAAATCCAAGGAGTCGACTCCACACGGTACGCTGGCTGCTGAAGCCATCTCTCAGGAGAACTGTGAACCACTGCCTACGCCTGCAGACCCGTCAGCTTCTGCGAGTGCCACCACAAACAGATATGACAGATTAGCCCCAGCTCTTCTGAAAATGGCAGCTGTCAGCACGACGTCTGAACAGGCAATCCGAGACGATATCGTTACAGATGTGTCACAATATTCAGTTGATCAGAACTTTCCTGCCAAACAACAGACAAGCACTCCAAAGGGCCCTTTTCCTCAGAGAAGTATGGAAACAGATGAGGACCAACCTGTAATGTCTGAGCCACCCGAAGCAGGCACAAAAACAGGGTTCCCACTGGGCCACCATGGTGTTGGCGAGACATCTGATCCGAGTTTTGACCAAGTGCCTGATTTTTTCCATCAGTCATCACTCGAATCATCAAAAAATAATCAAATCAGTGATGCCAGTAGTCAAGAAGAGGAATCCATGACATCAGGTGTTCCTACCAGAAGTGCCTCAGAAGAGAGTGTAGAAGAAGTGTCCACACCAGACACGGAGGGGTACTTCAGCAAAGGTCAGTCACCGAGTAGGTCCATTTGTCCAGTATAATCACCGTTCTTGGACAAGGCATGTTTTTCATGAGTGTATTTCACTTCATGAGGCAACCAGATTTGTGTTAAAGTTGAACTGAATTGTGTGTGAAATTCCTTTGCAGAATCCACCCCCAGCGATTCTGCAGTGTCCCCCCTGACGGACGATGTGAGAGCGGAGGACGACGGCGTTTTCCTTTCCCCTAGTAAATCCCGCACAACAGAAGACCTCTTCGCCATGATCCACAGGTGAGCTCCGACTACTTCTTGTGATCAGTAGAAAGAATGTTGTTTGAGTCAGAGGTAAGTGATTTTGTTAAAATAAAAACTGTAACTAAAAGTAACCGGCTTATTATTCAAGGTCGAAAAGGAAAGTGTTTGGCAGAAAGGATTCTGGAGAGAAACCGTCACGGAGTCGTCCGAGTGCATCTTCTGTCTCAGCTAGTCCTCCCACAAGCTCACCCAGCACCCCCGTCTCCCCGACAACCCCAACCAACTCCCAGAAAGCGTCGGGACCAATTTACAGGAGCATCAAAAAGTCCAGCACCTCCAACGAGGAGTTCAAACTGCTCCTGCTGAAGAAGGGAAGTCGCTCCGACTCCAGCTACCGCATGTCTGCCACGGAGATCCTCAAGAGTCCCATCGCACCCAAAAGCTTCGGCGAGTCCCTGCTGGAAGGAGGCAGGCAGCCGGAGGAGTTCTCCTCTCCATCACCACTACTGTCTCCTGAGCGAACACCTGAGCATCTCTCAAGCCCTTACCCCAAAGCCGTGGTGGAGGGCTTCTCCACAAAACCTTTTCCCACAACTGCGTCTTCCCGACAAGGGCGGTCGAGGATTCCACCGGCGGCGAGCAGCAGTCGGTACAGCACACGCAGCCGTCTGTACACAGCACCTATGCAGGCCATTTCTGAGGGGGAAACAGAAAACTCTGACGGAAGTCCACATGATGATCGCTCTTCCTAAACACCAACACCACGCACCTTCTACGCATCACGGCCACTAAACAAGAACACAAATCCTTTGAATCTTTGTGGCTGGTTACTTTTTTTTGAAAAGTCAAATTGACTGACAGGCTGTGCTGAATTTTTTACTTTTTAAAATCCCCGGGGGTGGGGGAATTTAAGATACAAGTTTGCTGTAACGTCTGAGGCATTTGAGTAGTGCAGTCGGGTTAAGCTGTTCTCCTGCGCCTCTGCTGTCTAAGACGTCTATACTGTAGCTTCAGTCACAAACAATGATCATGGAGCTGGAAAAAAAGTTTTAAAAAATATTGTTAACTGTGAAAGAACACTGCCCAAATAGTACTCCAACAGTACTCCAATGAGATCCTTAGGACAATCAGATTGTGGCCTTTTACACTGTTTGTTGAGGCAATGATGAGATGATTTGCCCAACAGATGTTTTTAAATAAGGTTTATCTCAGAAGAGCAGCTGGGATTCATCTGGAACCAACATGCATTTGGCTGAGGGGTTTGTGTAGGTTCATCCACGTGGCGCTCTCTCTCTCTCTCTCTCTCTTTTGCACTTCTTTTTATTTTTTAAAGAAAATTACATTATGATTTTCTAATAAAAATACTAAAAATTTCTATCTTATATAAATTTAAAAAGGAAAATATATGTTTTAATAACAAAAAACAAGCCTTGTTTATGAAGTGTATTCACGATCAGATCACAAAGTACACAACATTTTGACAGATTGCTGGATTTATTATGAAAATTGGTTTAAATTTCACAATTGCTGAAGTGTTCTTCACTGGTGTCAGATCACCATGTCATCAGGGTGGCGTCAGATCACTACAGTAAACTGAGAAAGCAAGTATTCTTACATTCATTAGTTTCTCATAAAGAAATACTTTAATATAAATTCCACAGTACAGTGCAAATAAACTATAACATATGCAAATATCCTAAGTAGTGAAATAAAAATTAGATGCAGTTTATTTATACTTTATTAGCCTGTGGAATGTAATAAATTCAAAAATATATTAAGTGAAAAAACGGCTAATTAAAGACATGAACCAATGATAAAATAGTAGGGAAACAAAACAACCCTCACCTGTAAATGTTGACACCTGTAAAAGACGTTTAACTCAAACATGTATTACACATGGAACACTTCAGGCAATATTTTTGAAGTGTAGTCGATTTATTGTTAAATGTCTGTCAATGTCTGAAGTGTTTTGTTTAAGCAATTGGCCCCCTGATGATTTTGTTGATATTCCAGTGGCTTCATTTAATTTTTAATTAAATTAAAATTACATTAATTCAAGTACATCTTGGTAGGCCCCCCTACCAAGACTGTTATTATGAAAAAATAGGAATTAATTTCAAGGCTAAAAGATCACACATTGGGTCAACCAGAATGTCTCGTGGTACCGTTGTGGTTCTCTTACGGCCCTCTAGTGGCCACTGAAGTAACTGCATGCAATAAGCGCCTGGATATATAGGTCAAAGGTTATTGTAACATATGTTAATGATCAAAATCATTTCAGATATCTGGTCAGTCCATTTGAATTTGTCCTGCAAGTTTGTCAAGTAGCTGTAAACATGATTATTGTGTTAATCCTGTAAATTTGTGATTTTATTTTTCAACTGGCAAACAGAAACCTTAGAAATTGCGTAAGACCACTGCAGTGGGTTTTAATTAAGTGTAGAAGGGTATCTGAAGTGTTGCTTTAAAGGACTGTGGGGAGAGATGTCTGGGTGGGAGAAATGTGAGTTTAGACTGGAAGTCTGTTGATAGGGGAATGAATGTGCCACTTTGAGAAGGGAAAGGAATGCTTAAATCAAGGGGGCGGAGCTACAGGACTGCTGCTCCGGTGAGTTCAGCACTAGCACCCCATGTTCTGACACTCGGGGGCAGCTGAAGACCTCACCCTGTGGCTCAGCTTCAGCTTGGACCTGCCCTGTGAGAGAGATGCTGAGATATGGCCGCATAAAATCAGAACCAGGGGTTTGGCCACACACCAAGCAGCATAGTCATGTCAGACTGGGAAAGAGAAGGGAGATCTCAGCACAGCGTTTGTGTCCTTTTGATTTTGATTTTATGTTTTTACTGATGACTTTGTCTACTGATCATTTAAAGTATTAATTGTGACACAACGGACAAAGATAAAGTTTAGAAGCTACATCATTTATTCACTTCTGAAACAGAATTTACCACTTATTTTAATACAGTTTCAGTTTACGATACTAAGGTGAAAATAAAACAATATATGACATAGACCATGAGAAGACAGTTATTAAAATATTAAGGTGAAATGAATTTAAAGACATTTAATTGAACAAAAATTGTATTTATAGATTTTTAAAAAACTTTTTTATTCATCAGATGTTTAAGCTTTGCAGAAATAACACTGGCCAAGAGACCAATATAAAAACGTTTAAATCTAATTTAATAATAAGCTATTAGCTAGATCTTCAAATTCTGTGGTTTTTACGTTGGGGGGCACTGCCAAGTTTGCTATTCTGTGTCCTCGTATAAGAGATGTGAGCAAAGGAGCTTGTGGTCAGCACCATTAATACTCATTAATACTCTATTTCTGTGATAGGTCCAGATAGCCACACTACCACTGTACAGCACTACATACATGCGGATCTACAATCACTAACCGCGCCACAACCAGCACGGCTAAAACAGAGAAAGAGGAAGAAACGAACACGTCATGACTGTAATGCCAACTGCTGCTTTTAGCACCTTTAGCAGCCATAAGCTAGTTCAGTGGCTGCTTACCCACAAGCCCTCACGTCAGTCACAGGCTAAGGTAGGGAGGAAGATGAAGGGTAGGGAGGAAGAAGCCTTTGCTTCTGAATGGGACCTTAGGAGTCTCACGAGCGGGCTGGTTTACTGCCGATTCGCACTGAGCGTGTGCGGCACAGCCGAGACTGTCCATTGGTCTAGTGACGGACGGGGGCGGAGTCAGAACAGCCACACTGTCCACCATCATTCCAGCAGACACAGCCCTGGTAATGCACTGAAATAGTAGACTATGTGAAGATCATTTTGTGTTTTGTGTACCTAAAACTATTTATGTGCGATTTCCTTATGAGACTGTTTAAAATTCATCTGAAAAAGAAACAATCCACATTAAATAACCAAAAGGGGTCAAAGGTCCCGACGCTCACAGGTGCATTTATGTACTGAAGAGTTCAAGCGTACTGGTGCATGAAACACATTGGTACATGTTGTGTAAGGGCAGTGCCAACACTCATAAAACAAGGAACAGTGGCTCCTTGTGTGTGTGTGTGTGTGTGTGTGTGTGTGTGTGTGTGTGTGTGTGTGTGTGTGTGTGAGAACTACACCTCACTCTGACCCAAAGCTCTGGACAGCCAGTAAGCATCACTTTTGTGGGTTGTTTCTGTTGTTGTTGTTGTTTTGTACAGATTTTGTAAATATGATACCTTTTTAAAATGCTATGATGTTCCTTTTGTAAAATGTTTTCAAAAGTTTACATGAATTCCAACCCTGTGTGTGTGTGTGTGTGTGTGTGTGTCGGAGCCGTGCACTACGCCAAGTCGTGTATTTATTTCTGGAAACTTGGTTGAAGTGTCCCTTGGTGGGCGTGTCCCTCGGTGGGCGTGTCCCTCGGTGGGCGTGTCTCATGATGCTGTAATCCAGCCTCACTGGCTGATTTGTGCACAAAGGGGGTCAATAAATGTCACTGCTTTGAAAAGGTGATCTGGTGAATTACTGGTGATTAAATAAATGTTAAATGTTGTTAAATAATTTATTGTGAATGGGATGGGACCCTCCTCTGTTATACACTTAGGGCGTACTCACACTAGGCTCTGTGATCCGGGCCCGGGCACGGTTGCCTGCCGAAGCACGGTTCGTTTGGCTAGTGTGAGCGCTCCAACCGTGCCCGGATCAGTTAACCGTGCTCGGGCCCGCTTGAAGAGGTGGGCCAGGGCACGATTCATGTGGACTCGGGCACGGTTCGCTTCTAGTGTGAGCGCTATCCGTGCCCGGGCCCGCTTGGTGCCTCGTGTGATTGGTTCATTTAGCTGGAACTCAAACATGACGTCAGTGATGCGACGCTCACGTTAAACAGTCATAGCGGCAAAGCGATTAGCAGACAATCGTTGTGTTAAATTATCGATAAATCTGTGCTTGCACCGTGTTTCTGCACTCCCAAAACGACTCCAAAAATACAATAAAAAGAGAATCGTGAACTCCATAGTGTTGTGCGAGCGCGCTTTTTTTCCAAATAAAGTCACGTTGTGATGACGTAAGCGTGCTCGGGCCGGGTTGATAAAGCCAGTGTGAGTACAGGCCAGAGGGGGAGTGGGGAGGGGGGATAACCGGGCCCCAGCACGGAACCAGCAAACCGTGCCTAGTGTGAGTACGCCCTTATATATCTAATGTCCATCATCTGCAGACATGCACAAATTGATTAAAAATACATAAACTCAACAGAAACCCACTCAATAGAAAGTCGGTCATTGCATTATATATTAGTATTATGTATTTTATTTATATATTTTTCCCTGCAGAGATTGGATTTGAGTCAGCAATAGATTAGCATGTACACGATTCTTTACAATTGTTGTAATTTTAAAGCTGAACATGTTAGCACATCTTGTGGTTTTAATTACATTATTATAAATAATTATTAACATAACTAACATAACATTAACTTTAGCTGGTTTAGCTATTATAATAGCTTACACTGCATGGTAACTATCAACAAACTAAAATAAACTAAAATGTTATTTTTCATTTATATCCTGAATTTAGCTGCGCGCTTCAGTTTGAGACTTTAATGTGTAATACTGTAAACCAAATCAGGATCCACAGCTCCAGTTGACAGATCAAGCACACACACACACACACACACACACACACACACACAAATCGCGGAGTGAACCTTTAATGTGGACGCCTGCACAGCGGGCCTTGGCGTTCCGCGAACGCACAACGCGTAGGATGTGCGTCGACGCATGCGCGGAACGTACAGGACGCGCGTCGACGCATGCGCAGAACGCTATACGTAGGCACGTCGGGCGTGTCTGGTCGGGGTGAAAGGACAGTTAGCCAGACGTCTTTCCCAAACACGCGCCGTGTGAACACGCGTCGAGGAGCGGCCGCGCTGTAAAGTACGGTCTCTGCACGGTACGAGTGAGCGCCTCGCGTCCCCCGGTGAGCACGAGCTCTCCGTTAACGCGTTTTCTGCGCGCACCCGCACACAATGAGAGTCGCGGCGTCGTTCCGCCGTTCCGTCCTGGTCGCGTTTGGTCTGCGCAGTTCCGCTCAAAAACTCGCGCTGCGGTAACGACACGACTGTCCGGTGGTGTGAACACGGTCCTTAAAGCACGGCGTCGGTCCGGTGGGGACGACTGAAACGCCGCCAGTCTGACGGTCCGCTGGGCTAAGCTGGCTAAGCGCGTTCTCTCCGCGCGCACTCGACGCGCGCGCGCCCGCGCCTTTAAGCGGAGGTCTCCCGTTATCGCGGCGACGACGCGCACGGTGAAGGCGCGAGCAGCGGAGCGCGCGCACGGTAAAGGCCGGGGCGAATGGGGGGACGGACACGGGCTTTAATGTCCCGTTCAGCCTGGCACCTGCTTCAGGGAGGAAACGCACAGAGAGAGAGAGAGAGAGAGAGAGAGAGAGATAGAGATAGAGTGTGTGTGTGTATGTGTGAGTGTGTATGTATGTGTCTGTGAGTGTGTATGTATGTGTATGTATGTATCTGTGAGTGTGTATGTATGTGTATGTATGTATCTGTGAGTGTGTATGTATGTATGTATGTATCTGTGAGTGTGTATGTATGTGTCTGTGAGTGTGTATGTATGTGTCTGTGAGTGTGTATGTATGTGTATGTATGTATCTGTGAGTGTGTATGTGTATGTATGTATCTGTGAGTGTGTATGTATGTATGTATGTGTCTGTGAGTGTGTATGTATGTGTATGTATGTATGTGTCTGTGAGTGTGTATGTATGTGTCTGTGAGTGTGTGTGTGTGTGTGTGTGTGTGTAAAGTGTGTGTTGAGGAGGGGTACGACGGGTGTCCGTGAGGCAGAACCAGGAGTGTGTGTGTGTTTGTACACGTCCCTTCCGTGAGCGTAATCAACACGCGACTCTCATGTTCAGAACAACCCGCGTGTTGTGTATGTTTCCACTGGAGAACTGAACCCTTTTATTTGCCCTTGTAGATACATGTGAGACAGAAACAGAAATCACACCACACAGTGTTGGGGCAGGTGGGGCAGGTGCCACTAAAGAGAACACAGAGACCCACACCACCCACACAGAGGCGGAGCGGTGTGTCCCCGTTTCTCCCACCCACAGCGCGGTAAGCCGGTCTGGCTGGTGACTACAAACCCTGTAATGATAATGCCCTTATAATGGGGAGCTGAGGAGGGGTGTCAGCTTTAATAGGACTCCTGTGGCATGTAGCACACGTGTTTGTCAGAGTATATTAAGGCCTAATAAACATACCATAACCGGAACTTGGCTTGTTTGTAGATGTCAGAGATCGAGGATGACACCTTCTTGGACGTCACGTGTGTGCAAATGGAGCAAGATTCATTTGACTACGTAAGCATTATTAGACGTTTATTAATTATTGTAGTATTTTTACATATATGTGTTAGTGTTGCATTCTCTAAATTGCCCCCTTCAGTTTTTTTGTATTTATACTTTAAATGTGGATTTTCATTATAATGTCCTTAATGAACAGTGCGTATCTGATGCGTCAGATGTAAACTGTACTCTTTCTGTGAAGGGGGAGGAGACCTTGGCGTCTCCAGAGAGTTTCGGCACCGATCCTTTACGAACACTGGGAGAGATTCTTGCATATTGCCAGGTATCACATAACAAGGCTAGTAAAGTCTTACCTGAACTGTTCCCACGTGGGCAGATCCCCTGACCTTCTCAAGCACCTCTGAACAGGCTTTAGGTCTCATGAACGCCTCAGTGGGTCAGAGCCGTTTCAGCGACACCTGTACAATATTAGGCCAATGGGTTTAATGTTGTGTCTGATTGGTGAAAACTATTAAAAAGACAACAAAAAGCATCAAATATAGTGAAACTAAAAAGTAATTCCTTATTTACAAGAACAGTTTTTACCTTCCTGTAGACCGGTACGATCTTGCAGGTCAGTCCACATATTGGGCCGATATGTGTATATGCTGCCCAGCCTGTCATGGAGCTGCAGGTGTCTTGTGCACGTGGCTGATTTTAGAGATCTTCAGCGGACATGAAGAGCCTGCAGACGTGATGTACAGGTGTGAGGGCATCTGAAAGCCAGAGGATCGAGAGGATTTTAAAGTCTGTTCTTAAATATGCAGGTAGCCAGGGCTGCTGTTGGAGACGGGGTCAAGCGAACGCCCCCTCGTCCTCGTGCAAGGTCGCCGGTTCACTATATCTCTGTGCACGCTGGAGACCCGGAGCGTCAGGGTAGTTCTGACATCATGACAACACGTGTACTTCCTCGTGAAGTCACGGTCCATGGGCAGGTTTAGAAACGTGATTCTGAAACTAAAGGGCAGTAGTAGTCAGATTTCTGGGATGGAGACTTTAGGTAGGGCCTTAATTAGAAGGGGGCGTAGTCATTGTCATGGTAACAGCAAAACCAGGTCGTACTCTTTAATTCTGAGCTTTTATTGTGAAGCTGAACCAAGGCCCATTTCTCCAGGTTATGTACGGCGCCATCCAGAAACTGGACGCCAAGTTTGAGTTGCTGAAGACCTCCGTGACGGGCTTCCAGCAGGCCGAGGATCCGCCCCAGACGCACACCTCCCCGCCCTCACGCCGGGACCGCTCACCAGCGCTAAACGTGAGGCACGCCCCCGCCAAACACGCATGGCCAGGCGCAAGCTTTCAACCATTACTGAAAATATTTCACCCACAACTTACTGGCTTGTTGGTGGGTACCTACACTGTGTTCTCAGTCCTCATGGTCTTCTCTCTCCTCCTGAAGACCCAGAGCCCAAACAGCGTGGAGAACTTCCAGCTGAAGTTGGAGGCGTCTGAGGCAGCCTCTTACATCCACCCGCTGCAGCAGGGCACCGCCTCTCCCTCTGACCCCGCCCCCTCCAGTGTCCCGCCCCTCCCAGATGACCTCACAATGACCCCTCTAAAAACCCAGCAGCAAGGCCCGCCTCACATCGTCAGAGAGACGGTCACTCAGCAGTGGTCGAATAGCACGGATGGGCGGGGTCATACCCACGGTAACAGGCTGGGTGGGCGGGGCCATGCCTACAGTAACACCAGCGGGGAAGCTCTCGACCACGTGGGCAACGGCGTGTGCCAGCCGAACGCATCACCAGGCCCGGCATTCACGGTGACAGAAACACCCTCACACCCGCGATGGCGCGCTCTAGACCAACCCCCTCCTCCTCCTCCTCTTCCTCCTCCCACCACAGCAGGTAACGTGGGTCACCTGCTCCAACACACCTGCTCCGTCTCATTACAGCCACCAAAACAGCTCTAGGTGAAGCTAGCATTGCACAGCAAGTTACCGTCTAGATACAAACATTTTTAATAATGTCCATTTTGAACATGGAGGCTCCCAACCTATAGCACTTAGCTAGCAGCTCTAAAACCAGCCAGACAGGTTTTTTGTTAGCATACATGTGACCATGTCCAGTTTAACCGTTTTTTAAATGTTTCTGACTAAAGTTTCACTATTTATTTGAATTAACTTCAGCTAAATCAAACAAAATGAACACATGTAAGTCCACACAGTCAGCAGCCTGAGACCTACCCTTCTCTTTCCCGGTGACCATCTTTCTTTCCTGCAGGAAACAGGAAGTTCGTCCTCCCGAGCACCTTCCTGCGGAAGGCGGGCACGATGGTGCGGCCCACGTCCGCGGCTCGGTTCCTCATGCGCTCCGTCTTCTCCCGCCAAGAGCTTCTCCATAGCAACACCAGGGGCGACCCCAGCAGAGGCCTCCGTCGCCTGGACCCAGAACGCCTCAGCGCCATACGGGGTGAGTGGGCAGGACCGCCCCCCCCCCCCCCTGTCTGAGGCGGCGCGAGTTCACAGGTCACGGAGCCCTACTGGAATTGTCCAGTCGTAGTGCACCGCACCTGTTCCGTATGTTTGTAGTCTGTCTACCGCATGTCCATCCGTCTGGACAGGTCTGGACTAGGGGTGCACGATATGGACTAGAATTACGATGTGCGATAACATTGTTGGATATCACGATATCGATGTGAACCACGATAAATTAAGATTAAAATACAGAGATGTAGTGTCTCTCTGAACAGCAGCACTTTAATTCGTTTTTTTTTTTTACTGTGTAATGAATCCAGAATAATTCCAAATATTTTGCAGGTTTATTCAACAATAGATTCAATCTAGGTTTATACTTTAACGAGTGACCGTAGCGCGACTCCGCACACCTCGCGTAAACCTCCGCGAACGACGGAAGCGTTTAATCTTGCCGTGTCACATTCTTTGCAGTGTTGTCCGAAACGATATGTAGGCCTAGTAGTATAGGAAAAACACCCCTAAAATACAGGGGAATGAACATTTACCTGACCAATTTTAATGTTGCTTTGTGTATCAGGTTTGAAAAGTGCTGGAATTTAGGCTAAAGTACTTGAAATTGTAACTACTTCGTTTCACAACAAATATCTGTCTGACTGAATAGTTCTCTTGTAATTACATTAACAAATACGAGCCTCTTGTAATTCCAGGACGAAACATGAGAGAACGTGAAGACGTTAAGATTGGGCGTTTTGAAAATAAACAACCATTAAATAATGTGATAAAAAAAGCGAATTATTTCGAATCATTTAGAGTATATGTATAAATATTTAACTCAATTAAGTTTAACGAGCTGGAAATTATTGAAATGGACCTTGAAAGTGACGTACAAGTGCTTTAATTCCACCTTGTATAGGTGTATGAACCCGGCAAACATGACTGTTCTCATTGCGCTGAGACGCGGCGCGCGAGAACTTACAAAATTCGAGAGGTGCACGACCTCGTGAATCAACAGCGCGCGAGACCATCGCGCACGGGCGAAGCCACCGTGATTACGTTATTTTCGCCTTGCGGACCCTCGCGCTGCATCAAGTGTAAACCAGGCTTAAACCAAATCGCGTGTCTGATGAGCGTGTTCACCTCACTCTGCCTCTTGCCTACTTACGTCACGTGATCATAGTCTGCAGCTCGAATAGCTCCCTCTATTGCTGGACGAGGATAATGCAATTTGAGTTTGCTGTTATTCAAGGAGTTATCGTGGCTCTTTCGATGTGTTTATCGTGAAACTTCACATCGCGATAACGATAAAAATACGATTCATCGTGCAGCCCTAGTCTGGACTATGTAGCAGGTCTGGACTATGTCCATCCGTCTGGACTATGTAGCAGGTCTGGACTATGTCCATCCGTCTGGACAGGTCTGGACTATGTCCATCCGTCTGGACAGGTCTGGACTATGTCCATCCGTCTGGACTATGTAGCAGGTCTGGACTATGTAGCAGGTCTGGACTATGTAGCGATCAGGTCTCCTCACACTTGTTTCGTGGTTGTCCACAGAGTGGGTACAGAAGCGGTACCCCAAACACGAACTTCACGAGCGGGGCAGGGACTGGCGTGCGTGCCTGGCCGTCATGAACAAAGCCACACGCTACATCCGGCTGATGGACAAGACTCGCAAAGTAAGACATGAGGAACCAGACAAGTGTTGAGAACTTTCTATAGTGAGGGTACTACTGTTTACATGTGTAGTATGGGTAACTAGTTTGCAGTATTCATGTGTAGTATGGGTACTACTGTATGTGTACAAGTTTAATGTGTATTACGTGCCACTTATATGCAGTTCTGACTAAACACATGAGAAAGTCTGAAGCTGTTTACAGAAAGACCTTCTGTGTAATTTACCAGCTGACCACGAACACGAACGATGACGCGGCACCCGAATCCTCCAGACCAATCACAGAGCAGGAGCCCAAGCCAGCCGCAGAGATAGACGTTGAACTGTCGGATAGCGACGCCGATCACCCACAGCGGAGGAGAGCTGCGAAGAGCACGCTGAGAGTTGCTCCCAACGGACACAGAGCATCTAACCAAGACGTCTCCAACCAAGAGCCACTTGGTGGGTTCTCTGAACTACAGTTGTACAGTCAGTCAAAATCACAGTATTTAACAACCCCTGATTGGTCCCACGGTTCTGTTCCCCCAGTGTTCCTGGGTTCTGCGGCCCGCGGGGTGAGGGTGCCCCAGGCGGCCCTGTTCGGGGCATGGCAGAGGCCCCGCCCCCCTCTCGTAGCACGCTACCTCATCAGGTTCATGTTCTCAGAAGACGTGCTCGTGCAGAGCAACGTGTACGGCAACACGGAACATGGCATCCAGCCTCTGGACCACAACAAGATCTCAGCTCTGCGGGGTAAGATGGGCTCCACCAACACCAACAGCCCCGGGTACAAGAACGGAGGGACAGTACTGAAACAGTACTGAGAATTAGTCAACCTCAACCAGCATAAACCACAACAAAAGCAAACCCACATCTGAGCACAGGGAGCTGCCCCACTGACTGTGTGTGTGTGTGTGTGTGTGTGTGTGTGTGTGTGTGTGTGTGTGTGTGTGTGTGTGTAGAACACCTCTGCGAGCGTTTTCACTGGATGCATCTGCAGGAGGACGGCCAGGACTGGAAGACGTGTGTGGACGCCATCAACAGCTGCATCCGTAAAACCAGACACAAGCTGAAGAAGACCCGCCGCTGAGAGCAGAGGCTCCGCCCCCTGGCCTTGGACCACGCCCCCACACGCAGGGGGCAGTGCTGGGGAAGGCAGGTGGGCGGGGCCAGCAGCAGTTCGGCCCACTGTGGCTCGTGGACTTGAAGCTTTTGCAGCAGACGCAAGGTGGGTGTGCAGGCCTCACGCCGGAGGCCTGGCCTGCAGTCGCCTTACAGGACATCGTTAACAGGGGCCTTACAGTCAGATGCTCTGTGGATGCATCCTGTTCAGACCAATTAACCAGTCAGACTAATCAATAATTGAGCAAAAAGTTTATTTTTATTTGTATATAGAAAGAAATGGCACATTCTAACTTGGTTAAGAAATAAAAATCATGTAAAAAGAAAAAAGACGTTATTTTTTTACGTAAAGTTTATATTTACACGAGAAATTAGCACCTTTAACGAAGAAAGAAAGAAAATGACGGACATAAAGCAAACGTGTTGGAGGTCTTCCACCACCATGCGGTGCCTCCACACCTCCGCACGCTGGGGAGGTAGACGTTAAGGTAAGGTGACACTGTTCTGGTGAGACTGAGGTCACGTTAAGGTAAGGTGACAGTGTTACGGTGAGACTGAGGTCACGTTAAGGTGCCTGCGTTTAATCCAGTGCTGTGACTGATCCCTCGAGCTGGAGAAAGGTCTTCCCGTGGTCTGGACCGCGTAAAGTAGCGCTGCTCCTACAGAACGGACGACAACCTGGGCCGCATCAGCGGGGTTATGGGTAGGGGGTGTAGGTGTAGGGTGTGGTGGTCCACACTGCTACTCTTATCGAACAGGGAGTCTCAATCAGCTTTGGCTTTGCTCTGAAATGGGTCACAAACACAGAATAAAGGCAGAAAACATGCAACATGTACTCTTTTCTTTAAGAGGCTTCACAGATTTCAGTGTGGACAGTATGTGCAATATGTAGGCCAAATTCAACAATATCGCATTAAACATGGGAATGAGCTAGTCTGATTTACTGTGATGAAAACAGAACCAAACTCAGGGCCAGGCTAGCGGATATGGAGCCCGTGTCCATTAGCAGGAACCGATTATGTCTATCCGTTACTTTCCAAACAAATAAAATCTTTTTTGTAATGAAGCCTGTTTTGTATGTGATTACAAGTTCAATATGTGCATTTGCAATGTACTTAGTGGGAAAAGGATTTAATGAATACATTTAAGAGCTGCTGACGTGTGATTATTATTCATTTAATTATGCATTTTTGGCCCATTCTGAACGGTTGACCTCACTGGTGTAAAAATGACTGGCCATTTCATTCTCATTTCATTTTCTGTAGTAATGAAAGACTTGTTGAAGTTTCCAAAACTGAAAATCTGGATCATTAGTTTCCCTTTTAAACACGTGTATACAGGACAGCAGTGGTTGTTCTGGACCTGTGAGCTCAAGTTAATAAGCAGTCCAGAACCTCCTCTCTGCTGGTTAAGCAGCTATGAACATGCGTACCCCTTCATTGTGGAGATCCATGAAGCCCTTAATGACGTCCAGGCACTGGGCCCACACTGAACCGCTCACACTGCAGTCGTACTGGGGGAACACCTCCTCCAGCCACTCTGGACACACAAACCACAGAGTGCAAGGAGGCGTCACCAGAGGCGGAGTTTACCTCAATGGGGGAGGAGTGGAGGCGGAGTTTACCTCACAGGGGGTGGGGGGAAGTGAGTGGAGGCAGAGTTTACCTCACGGGGTGGGGGAAGTGAGTGGAGGCGGACTTTACCTCACGGGGTGGGGGAAGTGAGTGGAGGCGGAGTTTACCTCACAGGATGGGGGGAGTGAGTGGAGGCGGAGTTTACCTCACGGGGGGTGGGGGGAAGTGAGTGGAGGCGGAGTTTACCTCACGGGGTGGAGGGAGTGAGTGGAGGCGGAGTTTACCTCACAGGATGGGGGGGAGTGAGTGGAGGCTGAGTTTACCTCACAGGGGATGGGGGGAGTGAGTGGAGGCGGAGTTTATCTGACAGGGGGTGGGAGGAGTGAGTGGAGGCGGAGTTTACCTCGCAGGGCCTCCAATTCGTTGCAGTCGATTTGCCTGACAGCTCTTTGCCGGTTGCCAGGGGTGACGCTGCGGGACAAGGCCCCCGTGGGATAAAGGGCGGAGAGCACGGTAACCAGGGCATGCTGAGGCTCCGCCTCCTCACATGCACGCATGTACATGGAGCCAGGAATCAAGACCTGCCATCTGCCAATCATTACTGAGCAGGAGAAAATGACAAAAAGAATGAAGCCACAATGGTGAGAGTCAAAGATGCAGAGACAGATCCTACCCATGTACCCCCAGGACATGCCACAACCCCCCCCAAACGACTGTCCTCGTCTCAGTCCTCACCATTCGTGTTCTCCATGTTGGGGTCCTTAGCAAGAGGCGCGTCCTTCACTGTGACGGGCCCTAAACTGTTGGCCTCCATCTTGGCCACACCCCCAGCCGTGGGGCGTTTCTTCCCTTTCTTCAGACGGCCACTCTGCCCGCCGGGGCCCCGCCCCTCTGGTCCGGGCTTTGCCGTCAACCCCTCGTCTCGAGGTCCTTCCTGCTGAAGCTGAACTTGATCCGGTTGGGATCTCTGCTTGGGCGGTCTCCTGCGCTTGCCTTTCCCCCTCCCTCCACCAGGGGGCCTGGACTGCGCCAGGCTTTGAGAACTGGGCTGGGGAGGAGGGTGCGGCGGAACGTTCTGGAAAGGGGTCGTCTGAGGGGAGGGGCCCAGACGTTGGGCCAGGGCCCTAGACAGTTGGGCGGCTCCAACAGGCGGAGGAACCACAGCCTGAAAAACACAACGCAGAAACTGAAGACAATCAGCCAGGGCCAGCAGGTGTGGCACAGGTGGAGAAGGTGTGGTAGGTGTATTGTAGGTGTGGTTCACCTCCTCCAGGTTCTCCTCCTTCCTGCACACTCCGGCAGCACAGGGGCACGACTGGAGGACGTCAAGCTTCTGCTCCAGACGCTGCACCGCGGCCTGTAGGAGCTGACGGAGAAACGAGCTGCATGAGAAACACTGACGGAGCTCGACACCAACACTGCTCACTGAGGGCAGAGTTAGAAACGACCAACCTTGCTCTTCAAGGACAGGAAAGACGCCTCTCCACACACACACACACACACACACACACACACACACACAAGAACCCACTCGGTTCAATAATACCAAGCTCACAGGAGTCCAGGTCTAGAGGTCATGGGGCTCAACACATCCCACCAGAAATCACTCTGAACAATAACTTCAATAAGGAGTTTGCCCCGCTACGCCCCTCACCTCACGCCCCAACCCTCACACCCCTTCCCCTCACATTTTACGGCATTTGGCAGACGCCCTTGTCCAGAGCGACTTGTATAAAAATGAGATAAAATGCAAGTGAGCAATTGAGGGTTGAGGGCCTTGCTCAGGGGCACCTCAGTCATGGCCTCAGGTCTGGGAATCAAACCCATGACCCTCTGGTCACAAGACCAGTTCCCTAACCACCAGGACATGACTGCCCTCACCTCACCTCACACTCCGCCACCTGTGGGATGCAACCACAACTGCTAGAATTCATGTTTCTGCCCTTAAGCATAAACTATATTTATTACTTACCCAGACATCTGTGTGTAGAGCTGAATGTATATTTAAAGGAGTCCTTCCCACAAAAAGCCTGACACTTCCCCCCTCATTTGTGTAACCAGTTATTTTAGTTTTACTTGGTACAACCTTTCACATTAAAACCATAAAGCCTACTTTATTCACCTTTAACCTTTTCATACAGCTGTTTATAAAAACATACAATAATTGTCCTTATATTTAACATGCATCTCTGGTTCAACAAATGTATGATGGTGGATATAACAGTTTTCCTGTTTGAACGCACATTAAACAGTAAAAAGACCAATCAATGATCATCCTAACAAACAGAAGAAAGGTTTCAGTCAGCGCTTTATTTAAATCAGAGAACATCAACCGTGATAAATGAATGACAAATAAAGAGGGAAAAAGCCCTTTGTTGCATCGGCTCAATTAACAGTAATAACAGTAAATCAATTATAACTGATTAGCCATTTACCAAAAGTGTAAAAAAGTAAGTAAAGTTCCCTTAACCCATAACCCTTGTCTACTAGCTGATACATGGGGAGAGGCAGTGGTAAACACCCGACCTACAGGTGTGGGAGGAGCCTGACCTACAGGTGTGGGACGAGAGGCCCATCAACCCATCAAGTCCAATCCTGTAAAAATGCAAGAAACTGGAGTCCTTGTAAGAGGTGGTGTGTGTGTGTGACCTCTGCAGTGTGTGAACAGGATGCTCACCCTGCAGTGGTTGAGGACCTCGAGCAGAACATCCTCAGGTTCCTCCAGACCTTGGGCTCGGTCCTGCTCAAGAAACCGAGAAAACAAAGACGACGTAAAAACCCGCACGTGGGCGGGACTCCAGGCTGGAGGACAAAGTACTGCAAACAGAGACTGGTTGTCACACACAGATTGGTTGTCTCACACAGACTGGTTTTGTAGTTGTGGCTCTCTACCGGAGTACCTCCAACATCAGGGTGCAAAGCCTTTGTGATTGTGCGGTTGGTGGTAAAACCAGCCAATCATTAATAAGAAGGCTAACAGCACTCCCCAATCACCAATAAGAACACTGGTGGCCATGCATTACTATAGCACCATGATTCAAAGATCAGGTTCATCTCAATATATCCACCAGACCAAAAGACTCTACAGCCTTTGTAGGGGTGTGTGTGGCTCCTCCATTCACCAGATATGCACACATTCAGAATCAGTGATCTGAAGATTCCTAAAGGAAATCCAGCATTGGTGTGACTAGTGACCACGCCGCCTGCAGACACTCAAGACCATGTCGATCTGTGCCTGCTCACAGGTTACAGAGAAGCTAAAACAAAAAACAAGGGGAAACCACACAAAATCCTACAGTATTAATGAACAAAAACCAGAATCCATCTCTTCTAGAACCTTCTGACGGAGAGCATTGTGTAGCTTTACGCAAACTTTTCTCTCGTGTTTAAGTGACATCAACTTAACTCCCATGTCTGTATCTATACGTGGTCCCAGGACAGGTTTAATTCACTCTCACTAATCCAGGACTCCAGTTTAGCACAAGCCAGGAGGCATTGACACGGCAGACAGGCCCCCCGAGTGACGGAATGACCCCAAACCTCCGACAGCAGAGCTCATCCTGTTTAACGCCGTCTACAGTTCATGAAATTAGGACTTGCACCACATTGGACACACCGTGCCCGTCCCAGAGGTCTTTGCTAGGAACCTGTCATCTCTCTGGGGCAACATCTACATTTAACGTCCTGTGCCGGTTCAGTGGGACGCTGCCCACACTTCACTAACCGCGCATGGGGAGGGAGGGAAGGTGGGGGGCTGAGACCCAGGCGGGGGGCTGCTGGTCCGGGCCAGGGCGGGCGGGGTACCGGTCCAACTCCCCGCTCTCCTCCCACCATGCTCGGACTGGAATGGCCAGTACGACCACTCTTCTGGGGAGGTCGTGCTATTGGTCACCTGTAAATTCACAACGACGACAAGTTTTATTTCTACAATGTTGTCTACCTACCTATTGATGGATCATCTGGTCATGGATGTCATGGTATGCACATTGTTTTTACTTAAAAAGGACTTTGTTTTTGCAGCCCCCGCCCAAACACAGCTAGTTCCCAATTTGGTTTACATTTCACTTTATTTCCAAGTAATATACTCAAGTACTGTAGAGGAGACTCGTCTCGTACTTCTGAGAAAGGCTTCATAAAGCAGATTACAAAAACCTTCTTGCAGGCACCTAACTCATAAAATCCCACAGAACCACAAGCTCACATGCCCAACCCCATGTGGCAGGAAAACTTTCAACTGCTCAAATCATTTTTTTCAGCTCAAATCATTTTTTTTCAGCTCAAATCATTTTTTTTCAGCTCAAATCATTTTTTGGGATACTGGAATCCCCAGGCCAGATCAGAACGCGCGTGAGCTCATGAAGTCTTCATCTGGACACACAGGGAACTCCGATAAACACGCAAGTCTTTTACCTCACAGCCCAAAAGGTGCTTCAGAGCGCCATTAGAAACTCGTTTTCCCCCTTTGTTCGAATACATGAGGTAATACGTTGACAGAGATTCTAGCACGAGGTATTTGCGTGTCCAGACAACACGGACGTTATAGTGTCTCTTCTCTCTTATTCAACACAACGGTGTACAATAATCCTGCAGGAGCAACTGATCATAGCAGCATGTTTCTCCTCCAAAAGCAAAAAAATCCTCTTCCTGCAGATCTTGGAAAAAGAGAAATTCTTAAAAAGCAAAAAACAAACAAACAAACAAAAAAAAAGATAAAAAAGTTTTGTATCCATAGGAACCACGGAAGTCTACGTCCAGAGTAGAAATAAAAGGTGAGGGGTCGTAGCGATCGATCTCATGCCCGTCCTGGGGCAGGTGTCCCACGGCCGGCCAGACGCGGCTCTACTGACTAATGCCATGCTTGTCTTCAAGATGCTTGAACATGTTTGTGGTGTTGCCACCCTGGCTAGACACCTTCTGAAAGCAGATTTTGCAGATTGGCCGTCCGTCCACGTTAACAGTTAAGTCTGGATGTTTACGATACCCAAAGTACTCCCAGACGGAGGAGCGAACTTTCTTGGACGGAGGGTGAAGTTCGTTGGGTGCACCTGCATCCAGACCCAACTTCGATGTTCGCAGGGACTTCTGGAATGACAGAACATAGAGGAACCGTTTTCACAACACTCAACGAAGGAGGGAAGATGCTTACAGCAGGGCGTGAAGTAAAACAACAACAACAACAACAACATTACCTTGAACTCGTCATAAACTTGGACATGGCAGAACTGCAGGTGTCTGATCATTTTTCGTGTGTCTTGACTTGAAATCTTTTTGCCACAAGTTTTGCAGACTGGGCACCCATCATCTTCAACAACACCGTCGTCATTTTTGGGAATGCCAAAGAGTTGCCATATGGGAGACAGAGGACGCTTACTCGGGGGGTGGAGCTCCGGAAGATTCTCAGGTGGGACCACCTTTTGCTTTTTTTCAGGAATCTAACACACACACACACACACACACACACACACACACACACACACACACACACACACACACACAGTGTAGTGGGTAAGAACTCTGCAGGGTGCTGGGGTTCAATACCCTTTTGCAAAAATGCTGTGTGCTATACCAATAAGACACTACCAACACTACATTTACCTCCCAACATAACAGGCTTAACATTTGTAAACGGTTCTGAGCATCAAACGTGCAAAGTTATTCATAAAAAAGGCATACAGCACATGAACGTGCACACGCACACACCTTGAGATCGAGGTAGACACTTCTGTGGTGATCTTTGAGGTGAGCCGTCATGTTTGCGGTCACCTTCCCTTTATTGGACACTTTGGCCAGGCAGATTTTGCAGATGGGGAAACCGGTGCAGTTGGTTGGAGCGTCTGCGTCCCTGACGTAGCCGAAGTGCTTCCACACTGACGACCTCACCTTGTGCTCTGGGGGGTGGAGCTCTGGGAGCTCGGTGGCGCCCCCGATGGTGAAAGGGTTTACTGCACTCTGAGGTGACACGATGGGGTATAAGGGTTACCTGGACTAGCACAAACAACTTTCACAGCATTGTATTAATGAGCTTACAACATTACTGAACTATAGTGAAGGGTTTTTTTTAGCAACTTCAAACTTTAAAAAGGCCCTTAAAGATAAATAAATAATCACAGCACAGGTCCAAAGCGGAAGGCGGTTACCTGTACTTCTGTGTACACAGCACCGTGGTTCTCTTTAAGATGCTGCATCATATTTGCGATGGTTTCGCCCTTGGAGATCAGCTTCCGGAAGCAGAGCTTACAGATCGGTGCTTCGTCCTCGTCAACGTTGCCCTCTGCAGTTTTCCGATATCCAAAATGTTCCCAGAGCTTCTCGTTGTACTGACCGCTGGGCGGGTGGAGGTCAAGGGTCAAGCACGCGTCCTCAAACGTCTCGTTCGTAACTGCAGACTAAAAACACGGCGGCTTTGAAACTCACAGCAAAAAAAAAAAAAAAACCTTCATTGGCATCAAGACCAAAATATGGACCGTGACTTCCTAATCGGCGATGGTAACTAACCCTGATCTCGTCGTAGATGGATCTGTGATAGTCCTTAAGATGTTTGAACATGTTTGTTGTACATCTGCTTTTCGAAGCCACCTTCTGCTGACACATTTTGCAGATGGGGAAACCGTCACACACCACGGCCCCCTGTGTGTCTTTAAGGTAGCCAAAGTACTGCCAGACCGGAGACGTGACGTTCTGCGTGGGAGGGTGGAGCTCCGGGGGCTCGATACCCCACTCCGTCCTCAGAGCCGTAATGGCCTCCTGAGAGGAACAAGCATACAGCCACATCAGATTTGGTGAAGATCTTGTCTCACCTTCTCTGAACTGACTCAACATTCCAGGAAGGCGCACACAAACTCACACACACACACACACACACACACACACTTCACACAGTAACACCAAAGGGCCTCTAGAATAAGGGTTGTTCTTAACGAGCGTGTACCTGGACTTCCTCGTACACGGCCTGGTGTTTCTTGCGGAGGTGTCGCAGCATGTTGGTGGTGGGGGTCCCATCACTGGAGCCCCTGATTAGCCTCCGCAGGCAGAGTTTACAGATGGGGGCCCCGTCGTCCTGCAGGACACCCTCAGCGTTCCTGGGGTATCCAAAGTGATCCCACAGCTTTATGTCGCTTTGGCCGTTGGGTGGATAAAGTTCCATGGGTCTGTACAGCACCTTTTTCCCAACTGCAGGCTAAACAAACAAAAACAATTGTTTTAATTTCATTAAAGATGTAGGATGAAAATGAGAAAACAGTCATGGACTAGGGGTCCAGGAAAAAAATCCTGGATTATTAAAAAAATAATAATAAAAATAAATTTTTTTATAATAAACACCCTTGAGCCAGTGTGTCTTTGGACATAGATAATGCCGTGCCGTTTGATGTTATGGATAATTAAAGTCTAGCTCTTATTTATGCATAGAAATGTAAATTGACAATATTATCTGTATCGTCTTTATGCGCAGATAAACGAGGGGAGTCGGAATTCGCCACAACACCGGCTGAAGCCAACACTGTCACACATGAAATGCTACAGGCACCGTTTAGAAACTGATCAGTTCAGTTAAACGTATTCAGTTCAGTAGATATATGCAGAAAAATACGGTGTAATATATATATCTGATTTATTTATCTCAGTAGCTCCTGAGATCTTGAAAATCGTTTTGAATCGAGAATCGTTTTTGAATCGGAAAATAATCATTTTTAATCAAGAAAAAAATAATCAAGAATCGGGGGAATAAAATATTGAATCGTGACCCCAAGAATCGATTCTGAATCGAATTGTGGGATTCCCAAAGATTCACAGCCCAATCATAGACCTCACCTTGACTTCTCTGTAGAGGTCCAGATGGTACGCCCGTAGATGAATGAGCATGTTGTTCGTGCTTCCAGCTTTTGTCGCCACTTTCTGTTGACAGATTTTGCAGATGGGCATGCCGTCACACACCACATCACCCTCCGAGTCCTTCAGGTAGCCAAAGTACTTCCAGACGGGGGACATGGCGTCAGACGAGGGTGGGTGGAGCTCCAGAGCCTCCAGCTCACCCTCTGGCCTTGTGGGAATTGTCTGAGAGGGTAATCATGTCACAAGACCAGTCAATGGAAAGCAACTCGAATTTGCTTAGCATCAAACAAACTTGACAAATGTTAACATCCTTGGTCTGCATCACTGTCTAATTAAATGAAATGTGCCATATTTTGTCAATTGTGATTTTTACACCCCAATCGAAAATTGTCCTCCGCTTTTAACCCATCTGTGCAGTCAGAACACACACACACACTAGTGATTACTAGGGGGCTGTGGATCAAACGTGCCCAGAGCGGTGGCCAGCCCTAGCCTGGCGCATGGGGAGCAGTTGGGGTTAGGTGCCTTGCTCAGGGGCACCTCAGTCATGGCCTCAGGTCTGGGAATCGAACCCACGACCCTCCGGTCACAAGACCAGTTCCCTAACCGCCAGGTATCAATGTTGTATTCACTTTATGCAAACCACAACTAGGGCAATCTAGTGCAATTAACTTTAAAAAACTAACAAAAAAACAATAACTGGTAAAGCCCTACAACAAGTTCATAGCTTATAGTTATAGTTTATCGCCTCGCTTCGCATGCTTGGGGCGTGTTGAAGAAACCGTCCAAAGTTGACGTGGGAGACCTGCTAACAGAGGCTACAGGAGCTCGTGTTGTCAATAGAACATCAGTGAGTCCTTATTGACCAAGTTTCACCTGCAATGAGCGCCGGTCCGTATGACCGATAAATGGGAACCAGAACTTCGTCATATAGCAGGTGAACATGGTACCAGCTACAATGGGATCACCATGAAGATTGCTCCCACAAGCAGACACTGACCACGTGTTAGGATAAGGCACCCTTACAAAGAAAACTTATCTTCATGGCATTGACGAGCATCTGTGTCCGGATCTAACTGCAGAAGTCTTACTGAACAGGCTCCGAGTTCTCAACATGTGGTATGGCGATTTCACGAACCGACAGGCAGGCGCAATAAGTGTTCATGATTCATGGCCCAGCTTTCCTCGTGGGCATGGTAATACCCACATCACCAGAGGGGTGGTTACCTTGATTTCATCATAGGTTTTTCGATGGTAATCTCTGAGATGGGTGAACATGTTGGTGGTGTTGCCTCCTTTTGCAGACACTTTCTTCTGGCAGAGTTTGCAGACTGGGAAGCCATCGCATTTCACAGAGCCCTCCGTGTCCCTGGGGTAGCCGAAGAACTTCCACACTGCAGATTTCACCTTGCGAGTTGGCGGATGAAGGTTTGGAGGTTCCCCGCCACCCTCCGCGACGAAGGAGCCGACCACCTCCTAAAAACAAACGAGCCATATTCACTTTTTGCCCCTTCAGCCAACACAGCCGGGTCTGTACCCCAACCTAACCCCCAGTGAAAGGGCCATAATGAAGACTCTTCACTATGAACTCCTGTTATTATTCTAGTTTAGGACCAATACTTCTCCACTGTGATGTTTACCTCTGGTTCAGGATGGACAATGTTGTGGATCTCTTTGAGGTGCTGCCTCATATTTTTTGCAGTGTCTCCCTTGGACACTAATTTCCGAAGGCAAAGTTTACAAAATGGCGCACCGTCCTCTTCCAGAACCCCGTCTGCATTTTTCAAATATCCAAAATGCTCCCACAGCGTCGGGTCATGCTGATGGCTTGGGGGGTAAATATCTGCAGCTGTACAGAGGTCCTCGAATCTTTCATTTGTAACTGCAGACTGAGAGCAAAACATTTATTAGCTTAAAATCACTGACTCAATCACATCACCACACAGTATGGCATTTAAGCCCCAAACCCACGCAGCTACGTACCCTGATCTCATCGTAGATGGGCCGGTGGTAATCTTTGAGATGCTTGAACATGTTGGACGTGGTTCCTCCTTTAGAAGCCACTTTCTGACGGCACATTTTGCAGATAGGGAATCCGTCACACACCACAGACCCGTCCCCGTCCTTCGTGTACCCAAAGTAGTCCCAGACGGGAGAGGTGATGTTGGCAGTGGGCGGATGGAGGTCCAGAGCGTCTGCTCCGCCCTCGGGCTGCAGGACGTTGATGGCCTTCTAAGACAGCAGAGTGCCACGTCGACATTCACAGCACGTAGAACGGGGTTCAGCACAGGTGCTCGCACTACACAACACTACTTCCAACTAGGGCTGCCATGATTAGTCGACTAGTCACGACTATGTCGACTACTAAAATAGTCGACGACTAATTTATTAGTCGATGCGTCGTTTTTTTTTTTCCTCTCCAAACTGCTGCGACAGTTTCCACTGCTGTGTCTGCGTTTCTGTCCTTGACGCACATGCGCAGTAGTGGAAACCGGGGTAGACAGTTGACGACATCCCAGGACGTTATACAGACAGGTTCTGGTATCGTGGCTACCCGGCTACGGAACACAAAAGTGTGGGATCATTTTCCGTAGTCGGGTTCCGAAACGTGTGCAATATCTGCAAGGCAGAACTTGCCTTCCACGGCAGCACAACCGCGATGTACGAGCATGTACCTGAAGCATGTCGTGGCTAATTGTGACAACAATGATGAATAGGGACCGTCATCTCTGTAATCTAAATTGCTAGTTAGCTGCTAAAGTTACCATAAACAGAGCGTTAACTTGGTACTTACTTATCGCAGGGTTGCCAACTTTTCAAGATCACTTGGAGTGAGATTTGATCTTTGGGGGGGGTAAAATGGACACAAATTAAGTATTATATCGCGATCGATTGCCAGTGGTTGTCGCCAGAGCGAACTAGTAACTCATTGAATCATAGATGTGGATCAGAGGTAAATAAACTAGATTTTTTTTCGGCGTGAGAAATCGGGTGTGTGAGCGTGTGAAGACGCGTGTGTCTCACTCTCAATGCGTGAGAGTTGGCAACCCTGCTTATCGCTGTAAAAGTTAACATTAGTGATGGCGATTTGTTTCATTAGCCTTAGCACGCATTCGTGTATTTTCTGTAACGTCAGTGAGACCAAAACTTTATTTTTGTGAATAACTCCTTAGTTTCAGGTCCCTGCCTAATTTGATTTAAATGTAGCGAAGTTTGATGCCAGAGACTAATGAAAGAAAGAAAAACCTAAAAAAAAAATTCTTTATTAATGTAGGCCTATTTATTTTTGTGTTTTTTAAGGCAGTGCCTTATCCTTATTTTAATAATTGTTTGTTGCAACAAGCTGCATATTTCATTAAAGGTTTAATGAACTATGATCTTAATTGTTTTTAATTTTAGTTATAGCTGAAATCTAATGATGGTTATATAATAGCAGTTGCATTCTAGTGTATGTTTTATATTAAATTAACGTACAATCCGACTAGTCGACTAATCGTAAAAATTAATCGGTGATTAGTCGACTATTAAAATTATCGTTTGTGGCAGCCCTACTTCCAACTTAGTGACTGACCTAACGTCAGTTTTAACAGGCATCAAAATCAGTCAGCTGTTGCTGAATCACATTATGTGCAGACTAAAAATAAACAAGTTAGAGGTCAGCCAAAAACAACGTACCTGGACCTCCTCGTACACGTCCTGGTGTTTCTTGCGGAGGTGTCTCAGCATGGCGGTGGTGGTGACCCCACCACCCTTGGAGGACGTGGTGAGCTCCTGAAGGCAAATTTTACACACTGGGTTACCGTTGTCTTCTACAATGCCATCTGAATTTTTGGGATATCCAAAGTGATCCCATAATCTTTTGTCAATTTGTCCATTTGGTGGTGAGAGCTCAAGTGGCTTGTAGAGCTTCTTTTGTAGATCTTTCTTTTCTGTAGAGCTACCTGCCAACTAGAGTAAAAATATTGAATTAAAAAATATATATAATTCAAACAGCACTGAAAACGGCACGTGTGGATCTATTTTAATGGTTTGCAGGTAAATGAGACGTGCTACCTTAATTTCTCTGTAAACGTGCAGATGGTGAACCTTCAGGTGTGAGAACAAATTAGCCGTGTCCCCATCTTTGAATTTCACTTTCCGTAGGCACATCTTGCAATGAGGGAAGTCGTCAAAAACGACCGATCCTTCCGCGTCCTTGGGGAAGCCAAAGTACTGCCAAACGGGAGACGTGACTTCTTCTGCCGGTGGATTCAGCTCTGAAGGGTCCAGCCCACCAGCAGGATCTGAAGAAGTGAGGGCTGCCTATGCCAGACATGGTGGGGTTCAGTCAGTCATGTACCAGTGGGCAAGAACAAATCAATCAATCAATCAATGCCCCCTCCTCCCCCAACACAAACCATCTCTTCATCAAGTTTACCTGCACTTCTGCATACTCAGCGTCATGACTGTCAAGAAGATGCTTCATCATGTTCGATATGGTTCCACCTCTGGACATCACTTTTTGGAAACAAAGCTTACACACTGGAGCCCCATTTTCCATTAGGACAGTGTCCACATCTCTGGGGTATCCAAAATAATCCCATAACTTTGAGTTCTGCCCCTCTGGTGCATAGAGTTCTGAAGGTGGGCAGACACCTGTAACTACTTCAGACGGCTAGGGAGAAACATTTGAAGAGTAGTTTTCATACAACTACCAAAAAAAAAATGGACACAATGGCAGTGCTTAAAAGAAAGTATACACACAGTAATTTGTTTTACCCTGATTTCATCATAGACACCCCTGTGATGGTCCTTGAGATGTTTAAACATGTTGCTGGTATTTCCTCTTTTGGAAGACACGTTCAGTTGGCAGAGTTTACAGATGGGGAAGCCATCACACACCACCGTTCCCTCAGTGTCCTTCAGGTAGCCGAAGTAGTCCCAGACGGCAGACTTCACCTTCTGTGTCGGCGGGTACAGAACTGGCTCCTCAACACCCTCCTCGAGTCTGAGTGAATTTGTGGCCACCTGAAAAGTTCAACACGTGGAACAACCGTTTCATTTATTCATGGTAGATTTGTATTTACTGCCCTGTGCAGGTTCAGCCCATCTCTGGCACACCTAACCCATCTCGTGATCAAATCCTTGGGAGAGCTGCACCAGGTGTGCTGGAGGCGAGCCCACGTGAACCTGCACGGCGCAGACGTGCTCCAGGACTGGAGGGGAGGGCCGCCAACCTGAACCACCCGTTCGCTGCAGGAGACGCGAGCACACCTACCTTGACCTCATGGAACACCGAGTTGTGCTTCTTCCACAGGTGTCTGTACAAAAATTTTGTCTCGTCTCCTACACAGGTGACCTTACTCCAACAGAGTTTACACACAGGGCGTCCGTCCACCTGGATGGCACCATCGGCATCTTTGGGGTAACCAAAATGCTCCCAGACCGGCTCCAAGAGGTCTCTTGGTGGGTGAAGTTCTGAGGGTTGGTATGTTTGCTTTGGTACTTGGTCGTCAGTGTCTTCACCACACAGCTAGAGTAAAGATAAGAAACCTTTAATCGAACCACACCAGTGTTTCAACATTGTTATTTGGAGTTGCGAATACCAGTCACTGTGAATCCACAGTTAGGGATTTAAGCAATATAACAATAATGACGGTTGGAAAAAATCAAAGCTGTTGTAAGTGCCGTCACAGGCATAAATCACTCAGAAATGAATGAAATGAGAACAAATTTACCTTCATCTCAGCCAACTCAGCGACATGATACCTCTGGAGATGGACCATCATGTTAGTTGTGCTTCCTCCTTGTGCGCTGACCTTCCGGAGACACAGTTTACAGACAGGGAAACCGTCCGGCACGATTATCCCCTTGGAATTTTTGAGGTATCCAAAGTGTTTCCAAACAACTGACCGGAGAGCCATTTTGGGTGGATGAAGTTCGTCTGCTGTGGTGTGAACTGGTGAGGGACGTCTCCTCCTCTTGTACTGCCTGGGACTACCGGTTGTCACCTTCAGCTCGGCAAACAAAGAGCTGTGGTGGAACTTCAAATGCCTCAACATGTTTCCCAGAATTCCTTTCTTGGAAACGATGGTGCGCCTGCAGGCTTTACATCGGGGGTGATCGTTCTCCTCGATCACCCCGTCTGCGTTCTTGGGGTACCCAAAGTAGTTCCACACTGGTGACGGGGGCACTCTGGTGGGCGCAAACAGCTCGGGCAAGCCGCCCTCACCCTCCACAGGCAGCAAACCGGTGGCTAGCTGAAATGTGAACAGAAAGGCTGCCATCAGATCACAAGCAGGTACATTCTGAACACAGGGAACCCTATATAAAAGGGTTATATATCTTTCAAGTGCACTTTACATAATTATGCTTCGTCTATTGTACTTTATTGTCTCTTTCCTCAGGTGGTTGTTACAGGCATTGCTTACTGTCTTTTTCTCAGGTATTGTGCATAATTGGGTTATAGGAATTGCTTATTGTCTTTTTCCTCAGGTGATGTGTATATTCAGATATAATAATGACATGGCATAATTGTTAGGTATCATATGACTTTCGTCTAGTGGTTTTTCTGGCTTAGAGTACCTTGTGTTCAGGACTATCTATACTACCTTGGAGATTCCAAGCAACTACGTAGCACTTTTGTAAGTCGCTCTGGATAAGAGCGTCTGCTAAATGCCATAAATATAAATGTAAATGCACCAACGATTCACCTTGACTTCCTCAAACTCGGCCTGATGGTGGCGCCGTAGGTGGTTCAACATGTTGGAGGTAGTGCCATCCTTGGCGGCCACCTTCCGGAGGCACAATCTGCAGAGCGGATACCCGTCCTCCCGCACAACACCCTGTGCATCGCCCAGGTATCCAAAGTGCCTCCACGCCGGTGACTTGCAGTTTTTAGAAGGAGGGTGCAGAGACACTGACTCGGGCAGCTCCTGGAGCTGTTGCGTCCTGCTCGGAGGGATGGTGTCCTACCCGAGAAACACAGAGGAGCATGCAGAAGTCAGACTGGACTAATTATGGCCCCGCTACAGGGACCACGCACACTCCGTTTAAGCAGATTGATTTGCACATAGACAGCAATCTCTGGCTTGCGTTTAGTCGCACCTTTATTTCGGCGTACACGTCCTGATGGTGGCGCTGCAGGTGGTTGTACATGTTGGACGTGGTCCCATCTTTGCTGGCCACCACCTGCTGGCACAGTTATATATCTTTCAAGTGCACTTTACATAATTATGCTTCGTCTATTGTACTTTATTGTCTCTTTCCTCAGGTGGTTGTTACAGGCATTGCTTACTGTCTTTTTCTCAGGTATTGTGCATAATTGGGTTATAGGAATTGCTTATTGTCTTTTTCCTCAGGTGATGTGTATATTCAGATATAATAATGACATGGCATAATTGTTAGGTATCATATGACTTTCGTCTAGTGGTTTTTCTGGCTTAGAGTACCTTGTGTTCAGGACTATCTATACTACCTTGGAGATTCCAAGCAACTACGTAGCACTTTTGTAAGTCGCTCTGGATAAGAGCGTCTGCTAAATGCCATAAATATAAATGTAAATGCCACTCAACGTTCATTTTGGCATTGATGAGATGAAACGTTAAGAAGGTCAGTTCTAACATGGGTTAGCTGATCTCGTCTTGTTTATGTTGTCAATGATGTAGGATTGCTTGTAAATTCAGCAAGTCATATTAGTGTATGTAAACGGAGTAAATCAGAGTCAAGGAAGGGTCAGACTTCCCTAGAGCACAGCCCTCAAAATGATGATCCACATTTTTGCTGCGACTCTCAACACTATTAAAGAGGGATTCTGGGACAGCCCCTACTAGGAGAGAGCAAAAACGTGGAGTCCCTCAGGATTGGGCTTATAAACACTGAACTGTCCCCAGTGAGGGATAAGTAAGGCTGCGAGATCCTTCACTCGTGTGAAAGCTGGTGCCTTGTTTTTGCCTGGAGAAGTTTTGGGTTTTTTTTTTGTGCCTACAGGAATAAGTGGCCCACAGCTAATCATCATCATCACCATCGTCATCGTCGTCTAGCTAATTAAGCAGTGGAACGGTTTCTAGCCTCACCAGCTCATTGTTAAACTGAAATTAAACACTGTTCCTTGCACCAACGATTCACCTTGACTTCCTCAAACTCGGCCTGATGGTGGCGCCGTAGGTGGTTCAACATGTTGGAGGTAGTGCCATCCTTGGCGGCCACCTTCCGGAGGCACAATCTGCAGAGCGGATACCCGTCCTCCTGCACAACACCCTGTGCATCGCCCAGGTATCCAAAGTGCCTCCACGCCGGTGACTTGCAGTTTTTAGAAGGAGGGTGCAGAGACACTGACTCGGGCAGCTCCTGGAGCTGTTGCGTCCTGCTCGGAGGGATGGTGTCCTACCCGAGAAACACAGAGGAGCATGCAGAAGTCAGACTGGACTAATTATGGCCCCGCTACAGGGATCACGCACACTCCGTTTAAGCAGATTGGTTTGCACATAGACAGCAATCTCTGGCTTGCGTTTAGTCGCACCTTTATTTCGGCGTACACGTCCTGATGGTGGCGCTGCAGGTGGTTGTACATGTTGGACGTGGTCCCATCTTTGCTGGCCACCACCTGCTGGCACAGTCTGCAGATGGGGAAGTCGTTCTCCTCCACCAGACCCTCCACGTTCTTCATGAAGCCAAACAGCTTCCACACCGCAGACTTCCGCCGGGTTTTGGGCGGGTGCAGCTCGACAGGCTCGCCCCCTTGGGACAACGGAGCAACCGGACCTGCAAATATCGCCACCTAGGAGGAGGGAGACGGGGGCAAAGGTCAAAACCGGAGGACAGAAACAGGGGACATGATCTGACGATATAGTAATATAATAAGGATAAACGACAGCATTATGCTATGCTGTCAAGACGAGTGCGGTCGACTCAACACGACCAATCGTCTGAAGACGACGTGAAGGCATTGTGCGTCCAGGCAAGGCCCTCACGAGGAGCCTGACGCCGAGAAAAATCTTTTCAAACTGCAAGAGACATTTAGCGCAACATTGCCAAGGCACAAAACATTCACAAGAGTGTGTGTGTGTGTGTGTGAATTCAGTGCTTTGGATGAGCAGCTGATCTAAAATGCCGGGTGACTAGCCAGTTTCAGGGCTCTCGTACTGCAAAGCATGCGATGCCTGCAAATCAGAAAGCTGCTGAACTCATTTAGGTTACTGTTCAATAAATAAGATAATAAATGAGATGAAATGTATGACCCAAACAGACTTCACTAATGGTAATACAAAGTGTATCCTGTGCATCTGTTTTCTGCAAAAAATAAAAGTATTGGACTGGACTCACACTGGCAGATTCTCAATATCAAAGTGTTCAGATCAGGGGAATAAAAAGGACTGGAACATGAATGAATGTTGAATTTATATAGCGCCTTTCATCATACCCAAGGTCACTTTACAACTTTAACACAGGTACAAGTCTTACACGACCAATCACACACCGGCGACATGCCTAACTATAGCATCGAAACACGCCCACTCCTCCACCCAAACACGCCCACTCCTAACTACCTCCTTTGAGCAGCACACGTTCGAACACTAGCGCAGGTGCTCGTACCTGAACCGAGGGACATACGATCTGATGATGGGCTTGAAGGTGGTAGCGCATGTTGGTGGTGTTGCTGCCCTGGCCCAGAGACGGCCTCCACCCACACATCTTACAGGCGGGGCCCCGGCCCAACTCCATGACGTCATCGTACTGGAAGTACTGCCACACAGCCGAACGGACCCGCCTCTTCTGACGAGGCGTCTTCTGGTATCGGCTCTCATCATAGTCAGAATCTTCATCATCATCATCATCGTCATCATCATCATCATCATCGTCGCTGTGATCTTCCTGATTTTTCCATTCCTCTCCCGGGTCTTCCTCGTCTTCATCCATGCTCGACTCCTTGTCCGAATCTGAAGACTCCGACTCGGACCACACAGCGTCCACTTTCTGAGGAACAGGACGAAGACAATGTTGAAGGACCACCAGCAAACACGACACTTGCTATTCCTCCGAAACCTTACAATGTGCTACTGCACGACCGCCATTCACCGAACCACCACCACCCAAACGACAAGGTGTTTCTGCTCGTGTAAAACAGCAGGTCACCTAAACAGAGCACAGGGTGGGGAGCTATGATGAAGGTCTCACCCTACCTCAGCCTTCAGGAGCGGAGGTGGAGATCAGGATGCTGGCCCTACCTTAGCTTCACGGTAGGCTGCGGCGTGGTGGTCCTGCAGGTGTCTCAGCATGTTGGACGTGTTCCCCCTCTTGCACGCGACCCTCTGCTGACACAGTTTGCACACGGGGAAGCCGTCGTCCTCCAACCGCCCGTCCGAGTTCGTCAAATGTTCGAAATGTTTCCAGACTCCCGAGCCGGACGCCTTGGGTGGTGGGAGGTCCCAGATGGTCGACCTGGCACGCTTCTCCGGAGGCGTGCTCCGACAAGGCTCCGCCCCTTCTTCTGCGATCATTTCCATCTATAGTCGCAGCATAGAGTGGGCGATGAGACAGCAGCAACCTCTACAACCAAAACATCTCACCAACATCTCACAGAGCTCTTCTGCTAGCCTAAAACAAGGTGCGTTCTATCACACGGAGGATCAAACTGTTGCTGCCTGAGGCTTAAAGTGTCCGAGTGAGAAGAACTAGCATTACCTTCACATCTGCACCGCAAGGAATGCTGACGCTCCTGGGGCCAAAAAAAAAAAACAACCAGGGACTGACGTCTGTTTCCGTCTTTTAAGCCACTCTGGGGACTTACTGCTCAGTTCGGCTGTCGCTCCATCTTGTAAAACGGATCTGAGTAACGAACTGAACCCAGCCGTGGCAGTTTAAGGGTTAAGGTGCTCTCTGGGCAGGTGGGCATCCTTATTAGACGCAAAGTGCAGATTGTCTCGTCAGTCATTCAACACGTGAACTTTGAGGGGTAATTATAACGAGAGAGCGAGAGACATTCTCTCAGAAGGAGAACACCACAATAATAGTGACCGCCACACCCAAGTGAGATTCACAGTTAGCAAAAATAAACCAAGTTGAATGCAAATTCCCATGAAGAATTTCAGAAAATTCAGCTTGGTCATACACTCGTGATTTAGAGAAATTTCAACTGTGAACATTTAGGCCCAGAGAACCCACACACTGCTTACGTTTAACTGATATTTAAGAGAAGAGGGCATCAGATGAACAACTCATCTGTAGGAGAACCCTGGTAAGAACGTAAGCATACCATGACATCCTGACTCAACGTGTGCTACTGTACTGTTCTACATTAGAGCACTCTCAGCAGGTCACACACACACGCACGCACTTAGACTTCAGGGACATGATCCTCAAGATTTAGAGTTAAAAAAGCCAATTTACTGCAGTAAACCTGAAGGATCAAATTTACTGCAGTAGAACCTCCATCTGAGGCAGCACGTTTACTGAAGCGACACGTTTACTGTAGTACGCCCGCTCTGCGTGAGCCGTTCGTCCTCGTACCCTGCTGACGGCGCCAGTGTGTGAGCCGCGTGTCCCCGACAGGGACGCCCCTGGCCTCTTCCGCCGTCCCCTGGGGCCTCGACGTGGACGGTCCACTTGCTCTTCCTGGTCTGCGAAACAGAACACACCAAACACATACGTGGCATTACGAGCCCATCACCCGTGCAAAAGCAGATAGCAGGTCACGCAGGGAGCCGGATGAGGTCACGTGAGGTATTGTGCTCAGAACAACTTAAAACGGGCTACAACATTTCAGGACATGGAGAAGTCATCCCACAACCGTCCTGCAGTACTGCGGGGTTTGTGGGAGAATCAGTCTACACCTGAAGGGGTTTTGCAGGAGTAGTTTTATGTTGCACTAGCTTTAGACTCGCTCAGACCCATAACTGTGCTGTTGAGAGCACGAACCCATCAGGATCGGGTCACGCACAGCACGTGGCCCTCCTTAGCCCAAAGTCACATGACCACTAATTCAATATCGCGTCTCCTTTCGCAAACAAACATGAATATTTTAGGTATTGATTACACTGCTGCACACATGATTGGACATGACCTGACTGTGCACGCACGGGCGTGTGCACGCACTGCTGCTTAATGAGTTATTAGTTTAACACAGGCTCGTCCCTGTGCTCGGAGGTTAATAAAGGCCTCTGGAGAGACGAGGCGCATATCCACCTCGCTGGTTCCGCCAACCGCGGCGGTTCCGGCAGCGCGCGCCCCGGCGCACGGGCGGCCCGTCGTCCTCGCCGTCCGACGACTCCACGGGCGCCATCAGGCTGAGCTCCGCCTCGGAGGCCGTCTGCGTGTTGGAGGTCTCGCGCGCCGCGTCCTGCTCCTCCTCCAGCTTGACCACCACGAACGGCGCGGCGCACACGCTCTTCTCCTCCTCCTCCTCCTTCAGCCCCGCGCGCGCCTCACCGGGCGGAGAACTGTGCGGACACGCGGGTTTCTCCGCGTCTCCCTCCACCTTCATGGTTCTGGTGGTTCTTCTACCGATCAGGGCTTCACGGTGTCGCACGTGCGGTTTGGACCAGGCAGCGCGCGTCACTCCTCCCGATCCGGACCCCCGCGCCGCGTGCGTCTCTCCGGTCCCGGTACAATAAAGACTTATTCCCGCCAAATCTCCCCGTTCCAAACGTTCCAAATGTTCCAGCGTTGCCCCAGTGGGAGTGGCCATTCCACCGGAAACCGCTCGCGAATACAGGAAATATTTTTTTTTGGCGATGTAAACAAGATCATTAGTTTCCCCATATTGTGTTTAGCTAACGAGTGAGGAATAAATTAATAATTTATGCAGCGAGTGTGACTGTGTTTGGTAGGTTTGCTACTTGTTATTTCTTGCAATTATTATTTACCAATTTATTAAAACTAGCGCATAGCGAATGAAATTATACCACGTAACATGAATTTTTTATTATTATATAGTACGTTATTATATAGTACGACCATATTTATAGTGCATATATATGTATATAGTACAATTTATTCGTTTTTAATAACGTAAACAACATCTATGGATCGTCAATCGATTGTAAGGACTAGAGACATCGCTTCCGCATTATTACAATACTGACAGAATAAAAGTCACGCGATTGAGCAATTTCATCGTGTGTGGTCATACAAAAACAAAACATACGAAAAATAAAAAATACAATTGCGCGTGTTGATATGATGACAAATTTAAATTTTAGACAATTTCACTTGGAATACTTTAATTTTGTGATATCGTTTTATGTTAATCTCATTGTTCAAAATTTTACACGTTGTATGTTTAACAGAGAGCCGTTCAAATTGCAAATTTTTATTGTTTCAATCATAATTTAGGTAACTTGCATACTGTATTTTGTAATAGGCACAACCACACATCGTTTTTATGTTTAACTCCTTTTTCTGAGATCTGTAGGTTACTTAATAAAAGTCCCCAAACAATATAAATCCAGCCAGGAAGTCTAGGGTAAGGCACGTAGTTCGTGGCTCTATTTAATAAAAGCCCAACTACTGAAGGAGGGGTCAGTGTCTGAGCGGGGAGTGAGTGCGCATGCGTCAGCATATCGGAGGTCCGCGTGGATGCACGTGTGCACCAGGGCACAGCTACATTTTGTGGAAAAAATGGACGTGGCAAATCTTCCAGGAAAAACGAGTGCAAAACACTCGCACACATGCCCACAAGGGGGCGCTACCTGTCTGAACGAGTCATGCCAATGCATGCAGCATCACTTTAGTTTAATGTGTTGCCAAATAATGAATTGACCTTGAAAATGTACTTTTAGAGAATATTTAGTTTCTAGTACACACACACCTACCAGAACATGCGATTTGGAATCCAGACCCATTTCCACGATAGTGAAATATTTTTGAAGTGTTTCGTTTATCATGTTTAAGAACCACCTGCTCTTTGTGTGAAACACCTTGAATTGAGTGTCGTGATGTCTCTCTGAATGAGATTGTGAAATGCAGCTAACTCTGCATATGACTTTAGTTTTTCAGGTAATTTAAAGAACATTTATCCTTTCACATCCTGTTATCTCCACCGATTATATCGATTGCATTAAAATATTCTAGCTAACTCAATCTGTTTGTTTGTCTCTCATTGCAATTGCACAAATATTCCAACTACATCTCGTTATCGTTCATGCACTCAACGATATGACATGATTTGATGTATAACGTCTCAAACGAGAGCACCGTGTGGTCCACACCTTCTCCACCAGGGTGGTGGGGAACCCGGAAGTGCGTTTACTGAGAGATCAGCGACTCCCTCCTCGTCGGTCTTCATCTTTCTGCGTGTTTGGAGAAGGTTTGGTGGTCCACCGACCAGATGCATGTCCCACAGACCTCACGGTGAGACTCGTGTGTGCGGTGATGGGTTAGATGGTGGTCCGTCCACGGCTCTTCTCCACCATCTCGTCTGTTCTTGAGACGCGCTTGTGTTACGGAGCTTCACCCAACTTTAACAGTTCCGATCTCTCTTTCAGTTAAAGTTAAGATCAAGGGATGAATAACCAACCTACAGCCGTAAGTAACGGACGTTTGTGGACAGATAGATGTTGGTGGATCATCTGTCCACGAGTCGCGTTATGCGGGCCGGTTATAGCACAGATCTGATAGCGTGTTTGGGGAGGCGCACACACATCGGTACCTGGACCCAGAAGATGAGGAGATGAGTGTCGGTCTGCAGACTGCCGGTCCGGACAAGACCAGCCTACAGGGGATGAATCAGCAGGCCGGGACATTGCGGGGTGTTGGGTGCGCCGTGGTGGAAGGGTTTAAGGGTTAGGGTTTAGGCTAAGGGTTAAGGTTAGGCACCTGTCGGGTGTTTTACAGTGTCTAAAGCGCATAAGACCTATTCATTCATTTCCTATTTCGAGAACTTCCCAGGTAACATCACCAATTGTTTCTGTTGGTCCACCACCCCGGAGTCTTTGTGTTGTTCAAGGTGCTAGTTCAACATTTAGCTCTGGCTTTATCAGGGGGAGGATCAACTTAAAGCTAAAGTGAGTTTTAGGGGGCACTGGAGGTCTTAATCATTAGTGTCCGATCAGCTCCGGTTACCTTCACCGTGTGGAGCTATTGAAGGACGCAGGATAACAGACGTCCTCTCTCAGCTATACGAACAATGACAACCACACAAAGGCCTTTTGTACGGCTTCCCCGTTTAGATACAGCACCCAGAGCCGGAGTGGCCAATCGGGAGATTCGGGAGGATTCCCGATGGGCCGCCTCATGTCAGTCTCTAGTTTGGGCCGATTGGGAGGGAAAAATAATTTTGGGCCGGATTTGGGCATGAAACTCCCGGGCGGAAAAAGTGTCCCACTCCGGCCCTGACAGCACCCATCTTCAAATCTTCAGTGTTTACCCAGGTGATGCACTGGTGTTTGCGGATGTAAACACCTGTGCAAGTAGACGGTAAAGTGGTACAACATGCTAAACATGAAATGCAGTGGATGTTTTGAGCACGCATCGTTAATTGATGTGTAATCTGTTTGACTGGATCTGACTGTTCTCAAACTGGTCCTGCCTGACGCGTCTGTGCTGGCATGTTTTCAGCACCAACCATCTCGGGTCTGTTTTCCTGGCAGAACAGACACAAGCTGTGGTGCGGGTTTGTCTACTGGGTATGCCAAACCCAGGCCACCTGTGAGCACAGAGCAGTGCAGCTGACACCCCCCCCCCCGCAAGTCTCTGCTTCTGGTTTTAAGTGGGAAACAGCATAGCATTGTCACCAGAAGAAAGCGTTAGCCAGCTGTGGAGAAGCAGACATGGAAATGACTCCATTTAAAAGAATGAGATCTTCTAGCAAGGGTCTCTTCCAGTAGGGGTGTTTTTCCAGTGTGGTGTGGTCTCTTCTCTGTTAGGGGCAGGTGGGTCAGGTGTGTCTCCACCGCGTGGGAACACTCTGCTCTTCACCTCTTCATCTCAAGTTCAGCGTGTCTGCTGAGGTGGAGTTGAAACAGGAGTTTGCAGACTCATAAATCATCCATACGCAGCAGGGCCTCACCTGTGTGGTGCTCTGAGATCTGACCTCCTCTGACAGAATCTGTCACTAAAATTATTTTGGTACACAAAACCTTTTGAGTTTGCATAAAGGACACAGCCAGTTTCCCATCTGCAGTATGAAAGTTCATAAATGTTCAAGTTTTTTTCCCTGTATATCTTTTCTGAATGGATCTAATTCTAGGTCTGGCTTTATCTACCACGTCTTCTAGGTGCGACCCTGTTATTTTTCTGAATTTCTGAATGTGTTTTCATTAACAGTTCCCAGAAGGTCCAGGCGATGTTAACGAGTGCTTCCACTGGTCTGGAGGGCTTTAAGGTGCACGCAGTCTTTCAGGAGATCGCTAAGAAGCTGGAGGAGGTATGTTCTCTGCTGTGAACCTGACCAGAGGTGACCAATCACAGAGCACCAGGCTAGAGACGACCAATCACAGTGCAGCAGGCTTAGCCTCTGAGGGAGTCACCGTTTCACTCTTGGCCCGTGTACTGTACGTAAACCCAGTCTGGGACGACGAGGCCGTTCAGACAGCAGCTCCAATGTGTGTGTGTGTGTGTGTGTGTGTGTGTGTGTGTGTGCGCGCGCACGTGCACATGCGTGTATTTGTGTGTAGTCCCATGTCACTCTGTGCACTGCCTGAATTCTTCATGATTTCAGTATGCAGTTGTGTAGCACAAACCTGATTGGCTGTACAAATAAGGGAAGAATTCTCTGAGATGAGAAACGGCCGATGTTAATGGGAGCCACATGTCCTGAGAGTCCCCACCACAGGCAGCCTGGTCCCCCGCCAGTACAGGCCTCCTCTCCCGTCTTCCTGTGTCTGCTTTAAATCACACCACTTCTACTGTTAGTGTCTGCTGAAGTCGTCCTGCGTGTTCTCACGTCCTGCGTGTTCTCACGTCCTGCGTGCGCCGACGTCCTGCGTGCGCCGACGTCCTGCGTGTCAGCTCTGCTTTCTTTCACTATTGTGATTTTCTCAACCTGTGGGATCTCCTGGACTTCCTGGAGATATCAGGACTGGGGTTACAGTGACCGGACTGTGAAATCTTGCAGAGAGAGGACTGGGATTTAGAGGCGTACATATGCGGGACAGTTTTAAATTCAGGACAGTTTTTCAACATGGAACAGAATATTCATGGAAAATTTATATTTTCAGAAATGTTTTAAAAGATTCTATGATCTTATGGAAGTCTGATTAATTACTATAGATTTGGTTCAGAAGAATAAAAATCTCATTCCATAAAGTGCTAAGTCCTTGTGCAGAGAAGTGATCTTGTAAAGAGGGTTGTGTCACGAACAGTACAACACCGAAACCAGCGCAGAGAACGTCTTGCACAACGACGTGCACGTTTATGCCTGTAGTGATTGCTGTGGTTGAGCCCATGCATGTACAGACCTAATCAAATGAGTTAGTGTTGTTTCTCATTGGATTCAGCAGCCACACACCAACCTCCTGCTCACTAGTGTGAGCTTATTTCAGAGCCCTGAAGCGTTCCAGTGGTTATACTAATGAAACAAATACCCAGAATGCATTGCCTGGCTCTCACGCATGTGGTCGTGTGTGTGTGTGTGTGTGTGTGTGTGTGTGTGTGCGTGCAGGAGGGGGAGCAGTTTGTGAAGAAGATCGGGGGTGTGTTTGCCTTCAAGGTGAAGGATGGCCCGGGCGGTGGAGAAGCCATGTGGGTCGTAGACGTTAAGGAAGGAAAAGGCTCCGTTAACAACGACAGCTGTGAGTGTGTGTGACATGGACTAAATAATGAAGAGTGTGAATATTCCATACAGTACAGTAACAATCTAAGCTAAAAATATAAATATTAAAACTGCATGGTCGTACCTATCAAGTATAGAATAGGTACTGTGATTTCTTCTTAATAAAAATCTCTTTCTCTGTACCCCCCCGTCCCCCCCAGCCAAGAAGGCAGACTGTACTATCTCCATCACGGACTCGGACCTGCTGGCCTTAATGACCGGGAAGATGAACCCTCAGACAGTGAGTCAGATGGTGGATGTATAAATGCAGCAACACTGGCGTCTTTTATATGATTATTTATGACTGTACGTGTGTACAATAGTATGCACAAAGGGCACATCAGCACCATACAATGTGATCTGAATATGTGTACAGAATTCCTCTATGGGGGAAGAGACGTGTACAGAAGGTTCCGGTGAGGGTATAAAAGACTCGGGTGGCCTTGTGTGGTGTTTCTGTGAAGAGAGAATTGCAAAAAGAAATTGTATGATCCTTGGAAACACCTGCTGTAGGGTTTCAACAGAGACCTTTACAAGTAGCTCCATTCTGCTGTATTGAAGGGTCTGATTATGTCCGAGCTGAATGCCGCACCAGGGCTGATGGCATCGCTGCCACTGGCGTGTGTGAAACGCTCGAGACCCGGGGGGACGTCTGTCCTCCAAGAAGCCAGTCTGGTTGGAACGGATATGGTGGACATGACTCCAACCTCTTAGAACGTAGCTTTAGCCTCACGACATGTTGGCGTAACCCATGACCCCATGACCCCCGTTCTGACACTGATTGAGAGTGTAAAGCGCGTCCAGCACTGAGAGAGGACTAATAAAATGAGATGAATTGGTCGAGTATTTGAGGCTCCTGTATGATTGTTTCTGTAACTTCACGTCTGTGTGAACCGTGGGCACTAGTTGTTCTTTACAAACGTGTGTCAATAGCCATATGGAGGTCACCTCCACGTCTCCACGTATTCACGTCCCCACAACTCCACGTCTCCACACCTCCACGTCTCCTGCTCCTGCTCACTCCATCTGCTCTGTGCTTTCATTGGGGGAGGGGAGGACTGAGATTATCCTGCCACTCTGGAAAATTCTTTCTGTGCTTCACATCTGAATGTAAAATCATTCCTCAGTCAACCACTGTTTTCCAATCCCCTGCACCACTGGTAGGTTAGTCCTGCCTCTGCTGGTCTTACCCCCCCCCCTCGTCTGAGGAGTTTGGTATGACCCGCCACGTTAAGCCTGCTTATGATTGAGTGCTTGACCCTGGGCTTGGTGCAAACAGTTTTGACATGGGAAGATCACACGGTTCATCCGTTTGGGGTAAACGAGATCAGCTACACGTCAGAGCCATGTTGCGGTCTGGAGGAGACGCAGGTCGTCTCTGAGAGAGCGGGCAGTGTGTGTCCTACAGGCCAGTGGAGTGATCTCTGCACCACACTGGGATCACACCGTCCAGCCACAACCAAGATCCGTCTAGAACCAAAAGTCTTGACAGGATTCCTGTTCTCTTCACCGTGGGGTTTGTCATTTACTTCATGGAAGAAGTAAAGAATAATTCCAGATATGCTGCAGATATAAATAAAGAAGCAGCTTCTACACCTCATGTTCACCCCTCTCCCCTCCCTCTCTCACACTCGTTTTTCCTCCCCCTCTCTCCTCCCTCCTCCTCCAGGCGTTCTTCCAGGGCAAGCTGAAGATCATGGGGAACATGGGTCTGGCCATGAAGCTCCAGAACCTGCAGCTGAAGCCGGGTCTGGCCAGGCTGTGAGGGGCGTGAGGCCCTGTGGGTGAGCCGCTCCCACCAGCGCCAGTGCTGGGACCCAGTACCCCGCACCTCCGTCATCTCTGGGTCCAGTCCTGAGATCAGGAGCACCTGTAGAACAGGAGAGCTGATCTCAGATCAGTGGTCTTCCCTGTAGGACTTCAGTGCATAATCTTCATCATCATTAGAATTTTACTGGACTGATATCACAAAAAAGATTCAAATGACTCCTCTCACAAACCTTTAATAAATGTGTGTTATAAGTGTTCTGACATCTTAGACATGACAAGTTTTTTATTTAGTGTTTACCTCATTCATTAAACTGTTCATTGTGGTTAAATTCTGGTTTGAGTGAAAGCAGACGTGGCTTCTCCATGTCTCCTGCGAACTGATGCCTGGTTGAGGGGTTTTAGGAGACACTGGATTCGTAAAAGCCCGCGATCTTCTTGAGTATGAGAAAGGGGCTAATTAATTAAACTTATCATTTTTAGTAGTTCTACTGTATTGTTTAGTCTTTCGCTCCCACTGAGCAGTGCGGGTCTGACCACTGTTTGGTTGTGTGTTGGGTCAGCTCTCCTGCTGGGCTGTGTGTTGGGTCAGCTCTCCTGCTGGGCTGTGTGTTGGGTCAGCTCTCCTGGCCGTACTGACTGTAGGGAGGGTAATCCTGTAATCCTGTGTTCTAATCCTGTTCTAATCTGGAGTTCAGCCCCCTCTGTCACTTTCAGTCGTCACCTGTGAATTATCTTAATTGGACTGGGTGGTGATGGGTGTGTACAGGTTAAAACGCATTTGTTACTGGAAGGGAACGTGGTGTGTGTGTGTGTGTGTGTGTGTGTGTGTGTGTGTGTGTGTGTGTGTGTGTGTGTGTGTGTGTGTGTGTGTGTGGCTCCAGCCTTCTCTGTTGGATGTGCCCGTGCTGGTTCTGTAGGTGGGGGTAGTCAGGACTCAGGACCCTGTCCTGGTGGTGATATCAGGACTCTTTCAGGACTCTTTCATGTCTGTAGTATGTAGTATAGTTTGGGATGTATAACCTGTTTCCTAGAAATGTATGTGTGCATTCACACATTTCTGTGCACACAAGGTTAATGTTTTTTGTTTGTTTGTTATAACAAAATAAATGCTTCTTGTTAACAATGATTGGTGGGCAGAGTTATTATTGCTCCTTTGTGGCTGTGTGGGCGTGGCTGTGTGGGCGGGGTTCCATAGTTACAGGTCGGTGAGGTTTCTGCCCAACTCCAGACCCTTCATGACACCCACTGACCTCAGCCTTCAGTGTGGTACGTGTACCGCACACTTCACTGTGGTACAGGTCCCGCACGGCCCAGTGTGATACAGGTCCTGCACGCTCCAGTGTGATGCAGTACAGGCTCATTTTGAAACAATAATCCATAATAAATCATAATGCTGAACAGAAGGGTCTGTGTAAGTTGGGGGTTGCTGTTCCACACGTCACCAGCAGGGGCTGCTCATGCACCAGTGTTGCCATTTCACCTGTTCAACACAGAAGAGGAAGAAAGTTTAGCAGATGCTGGTCCCTGTTGGCCCAGAAGGTTCAGACGTCCACTCACATGGCGCTCTTCCTCTTTCCCACCTTCTCCTCTCCGTCTCTGTTGTTGTTGTTGTTTACCCTTGTTGTTTTTACTCCGCCCTTGTTGTTGTTTTTGTTTACCCTTGCCGGTGCCTCTCTGCCCGTGCCCGGTTGGTCCCCTGGCGGTCCACCTCCACCCAGCTGAGGGTGGAGTGAAGGATGGAGTGTAAGAGGCGGCTTTCACTTTATTCCTTTTGTATCAAAAACATATTTCAGACTCAGAATGTTCTCACCGATGTTCTGCAAATCAAATTCTGTTTTGTTGTTTTTGGTTCTAGGTACCCATGTCTGTTTTAGGTGAACATGTCTGTTTTAGGTGAACATGTCTGTTTTAGGTGAACATGTCTGTTTTAGGTGAACACGTCTGTTTTAGGTGAACATGTCTGTTTTAGGTGAACACGTCTGTTCTAGGTGAACACGTCTATTCTAGATAAACACGTCTGTTCTAGATAAACACGTCTGTTCTAGGTGAACATGTCTGTTCTAGATAAACACGTCTAACTGCAATTCCAGAATTCACCAGGGTGCTATTAGAGTATCAGGGCTTGCTGACAACTTCTCCTTCAGTCCAGAAAAGCCAAGAATGCAGTCTCTCCTTGTACTGAGTGTAGCTGTGTAGCATGCTGCATCTCTGGGGGGCGGGGCTATGTGTGTGTCCAGAACTCCAGGGTGACTCATTCTTTATTCCCACCCAGGGACGTTGTGTGTGTCTACGTGTGTGTGTGTGTGTGTGTGTGTGTGTGTGTGTGTGTGCTGGAGGAGACCCAGGGCTGGAGGTCCTCGTCCTCCGTGCAGCTGTGCAGTCATGGAGGATGTTTATCTTCTACAGCTGAGAGAGTGGTGGAGCGCCCACAGCAGCACTAACAGGGCGCTGAGCCTCTATTCTCCTCTCCCCTCCTCTCCTCTCCTCTCCCCCTCCTCTCCCCTCCCCTCCCCTCCTCTCCTCTCCCCCTCCTCTCCTCTCCTCTCCTCTCCCCTCCTCTCCCCTCCCCTCCCCTCCACTCCTCTCCTCTCCTCTCCTCCCCTCTCCTCTCCTCTCCCCTCCTCTCCTCTCCTCTCCTCTCCTCCCCTCTCCTCTCCTCTCCTCTCCTCTCCTCCCCTCTCCTCTCCTCCCCTCTCCTCTCCTCCCCTCTCCTCTCCTCTCCTCTCCCCTCCTCTCCTCTCCCCCTCCTCTCCCCTCCCCTCCCCTCCTCTCCTCTCCTCTCCTCTCCCCTCCTCTCCCCTCCCCTCCCCTCCACTCCTCTCCTCTCCTCTCCTCCCCTCTCCCCTCCTCTCCTCTCCTCTCCTCCCCTCTCCTCTCCTCTCCTCTCCTCTCCTCCCCTCTCCTCTCCTCCCCTCTCCTCTCCTCCCCTCTCCTCTCCTCTCCACTCCTCTCCTCTCCACTCCTCTCCTCTCCTCTCCTCCCCTCTCCTCTCCTCTCCCCTCCTCTCCTCTCCTCCCCTCTCCTCTCCTCTCCTCTCCTCCCCTCTCCTCTCCTCCCCTCTCCTCTCCTCCCCTCTCCTCTCCTCTCCTCTCCCCTCCTCTCCCCTCCTCTCCTCTCCCCTCCTCTCCCCTCCCCTCCTCTCCCCTCCTCTCCTCTCCTCTCCTCCCCTCTCCTCCCCTCTCCTCTCCTCCCCTCTCCTCTCATCCCCTCTCCCCTCCTCTCCTCTCCCCTCCTCTCCTCTCCCCTCCTCTCCTCCCCTCTCCTCTCCTCCCCTCCTCTCCTCTCCCCTCCCCTCCCCTCCTCTCTCTCCCTCTCCCCTCCTCTCCCCTCCTCTCTCTCCCCTCACATCTGCCTCCAGATCAAGACCACATTCATTGCTGTTTCATGTAACTAATGTAAGAAACAGTCCTCACACACTCAGAGTTCATGGCTGTCTGTATTTACATGGACATATTTTCCGTAAGTCTTGGGTGTGTTTGCAGGATGTGTTTGGACTTCTGATTCTGCTGTAGTTATTTACGCTATAGTGGAGGCGACTGGGGACTGCTCTGTTGGGCGGATTAGAGCGGGTTTAACTGGTGGGATTCATTATCAAGTTGTGAAGGGGAATTTTCACGGTCAAGTTGAATACAGCATTCTAATTCTCACTGTGCTGCACCTTAGGAGAGTTGCCAGATTAGAGAATTGCCAGATTAGAGAGTTGCCAGATTATGAGAGTTGCCAGATTATGAGAGTTGCCAGATTATGAGAGTTGCCAGATTATGAGAGTTGCCAGATTAGGAGAGTTGCCAGATTAGGAGAGTTGCCAGATTAGGAGAGTTGCTAGATTATGAGAGTTGCTAGATTATGAGAGTTGCTAGATTATGAGAGTTGCTAGATTATGAGAGTTGCCAGATTAGGAGAGTTGCCAGATTAGGAGAGTTGCCAGATTAGGAGAGTTGCCAGATTAGGAGAGTTGCCAGATTAGGAGAGTTGCCAGATTAGGAGAGTTGCCAGATTAGGAGAGTTGCCAGATTAGGAGAGTTGCCAGATTAGGAGAGTTGCCAGATTAGGAGAGTTGCCAGATTAGGAGAGTTGCCAGATTAGGAGAGTTACCAGATTATGAGAGTTGCCAGATTATGAGAGTTGCCAGATTAGGATAGATTTGTGCTGTGCCTCTCCTGATCTCATATGAGGTTTATTGCAATGACCAGGTAAATGTCCTGTGTTGGCAAGGCCATACAATAGATGAACCACAACAGACTATAATAATGGAATAATAATATAATAATAATAACAGACTAACAATTTTAATAACAGAACAACAATAATGGAAACTGAGCAAAGGAAATTAGATCAGAAACAGTCTAGATAGTTGTGCTTGTATCTGTTAACATACTAAATCTACAGTGTTTCCCCCAGTGATATGTTCAGCGTTTCTGTGACGGTGTGTGGGGAAAGATGGGGGATTTGGGGAGTAATTCTGTTCAGAAAGGATTCTCTGATGGTTTCATATTTTGGACATGACTGAATGAAGTGACTCTCAGTGTCGGTCTCCTCCTGGTGGTGGTGGGTGTAGCTCCGGTCCTCTGGACACATGGCTTTATCTGGTACTTCCTGTCTCAATGGTGAGCGTCTGGTCATTCATTATGGAGTTTACCTTTTTTTTGTTTGTTCTGTGTAATTTAATTTTTCCAATACATAGTACATCTCAAATGCGTGCTCACATATATTATGCATCTACTTTTCTGTAATATATCTCTTTCAGTAGTCCGTGGTTTCAAACGTCTCCATTTGATCAGATAAAGAATGTGTCATACTTACAATTTATGGAACATTTGGTGTTCTGTTGAGCTATAAATGTATTCTTACTGCCACATTTTAAAAACATCATACATTTTCATTTAACAGTTGACATACATCAAACGCTACCACGAATTGGTTAATATTTCTTTGCAACCAGGCTGAATGACTGACAGGGTTATTAGTCACATCAAGACTCTGCCTACATGAGATTTATGCAAGAATGCTTCAGAACGTAGCAGTGGGAAGTGAAGACATTTATCAAAATGATTACAGGTGACATAACTAGCTTGTTGTAGCTGTGTAACATTAGCCATATTGGCTGATGTTACCTAGTTAGCTAGCTAGCGATCTGATTAATTAAGGCATTCAGCAAACTAACATTAAAAAAGAATGAATTCATATTTTTCTGTAAATATACCGGTGTCCCATGAACCATCCACAGTGTTCTCTTTTTGGAAGGGTAGTAGAATGAGGATTGACCCACCAGAGCTGAAGCTGAAGAATACTGGGACAGTATATGGGTGGAGGCATTACTGCCCAGTGGTTACTGAACCTGAGATCAGACTTGAGATCAGACCACAGTAACCTCTCTGAACAGGGTCCAGTAACCATCAGGCACCCAAGAAAGGGTCTCAGGCATGAAGAGCATCCTTGCCCCGCTCCAAGGCCCCTAAATGGCGTGGTGTGAGACACATCATTTTGTGAATGGCGATAAAGCAGCAGCAGTATTGGCAATAGTGATTTTATTTATTATTTTTAGCAAATTTGACTAACATTTTTGGTTTACTGTGAAAACTGAGTGCCAGGAAGCACAAATGCACCAACTGTTAATAGATGGAACCCACTCTGATTGGATGGAACCCACTCTGATTGGATGGAACCCACTGTGATTGGATGGAACCCACTGTGATTGGATGGAACTCACTTTGAATGGATGGAACCCACTCTGACTGGATGGAACCCACCCTAATTGGATGGAATCCACTCTGATTAGATGGAACCCACTCTGAATGGATGGAACTCACTCTGATTAGATGGAACCCACTGTGAATGAATGGAAACCACCCTAATTGGATGGAACCCACTCTGATTAGGTGGAACCCACTCTGAATGGATGGAACTCACCCTGATTGGATGGAACTCACTTTGAATGGCTGACTGAAGGCCGGACAGCCTTGATCGTGAAGGACCTCCAGAAAGGAGCAGCCGATAACCTGATAACCTGATAATAATAATAATAATAATAATAATAATAATAATAATACATTTTATTTATATTGCCCTTTACATCACAGGATCTCAAAGGGCTACAGGTTAAAAAAGGGAGAAACAAATATGTCATTAGCAATAAAAATAAGTAGTTTTAAAAGTTTGAGTTTATATACATATATATACACATATATACATGTATATATTTTAAAAAAGGGGTGAACCATACGTTCTGCTAAAAAGAAACGTCTTTAGGCCCCTTTTAAAAGAGTCAATGGATTGTGGTGCCCTCAGGGGGTCGGGGAGGGCATTCCACAAGCATGGGGCAACAGCAGAGCCCTATATCCCATGGTCCTCAGTCTGGTTCTGGGTAGATGGAGGAGGTTTAGATGAGTGGAGCGGGAGGAGCGCGTTGACTTTTGTGGGATGAGAAGTTCTTTGAGATAAGGGGGCGCATGTCCATGGTAGCCTTGGCACAACATAGAAGCTCCTCGCAGGTGTCTCTGCAGCTAAGACGAGTAGTCACATGACTGAATACATGAGTGGGGCCCAAAATGGCACTGGACAAGAACACTAGAGACGCCAAGTGACAGCTGCTGGTGGATAAAAGAGTCACTTGAGAATGTAAAACCAGACAGACCAACCTGACTAACTACAGGAAGACCTACGAGTCAATGCCCATTCATGGACCCTAGAGCCCGAGGCTGTATAACATCAACCTTCACTGAAAACACGATGAGGCTATGGAAGATGACGCTCGAGGCCATGGCCTTCACTGCACTCATGGTTTGAAATAAGCACGAGTTCATCAGTATATAGCTGATTCCTCTGGGTCTCTAGTAGATCAGTGTACTGACTCTTATATCCATATATCTCTCTAAATAATAATGATAATGTAACGTAGTGGGGGTGTGATGTGGGTGCTTTAAAGGTGGTTGAGATGTGGCCCTCTCATGGCTGTGAACTGGTTCCAGTAACCGTATATGGTCCATTGTTTCAGGCCATGTTTGGGCTGGGGCCCAGATTCAGGCTACACCACTTTACATCATGTTTATTACATTTTCTATCAGAGTTGCTTCCCTTGTTTTGTTGTGTTTTAAATACTCTGTGTGTTTATTTACTAATTCTTCACATTTGTGGGTTTTGGCTTTTACTAATTCGTCACATTTGTGTTTGTTTGTTTGCTAATTCTTCACATTTCTCCATTTCTTGTTTCTATGACGTATTCCACAGGTCAAAGGTCAATAGATGAGGCGTTCATGGGAGAGTTGCTCGTAGGAAGCTTCTGCTCTCAAGAAAGATCACAGTTGTCCATTTAAACTTTGCCAAAGAGCACTTGGACAAACCAGATGCTTTCTGGAAGTCCGTTCTCTGGACAGATGAGTCCATTATTGAATTATTTGGCCACAATCACAGGCGCCGTGTTTGAAGAAAAGTAAACACTGCATATAAAGAGAAGAACCTCCTCCTCCTCCCAACAGTGAGGCATGGTGGTGGAGATGTAAAGGTCTGGTGGTGGAGATGTGAAGGTCTGGTGGTGGAGATGTGACGGTCTGGTGGTGGAGATGTGAAGGTCTGGTGGTGGAGATGTGAAGGTCTGGTGGTGGAGATGTGACAGTCTGGTGGTGGAGATGTAAAGGTCTGGTGGTGGAGATGTAAAGGTCTGGTGGTGGAGATGTGACGGTCTGGTGGTGGAGATGTGACGGTCTGGTGGTGGAGATGTGAAGGTCTGGTGGTGGAGATGTGAAGGTCTGGTGGTGGAGATGTAAAGGTCTGGTGGTGGAGATGTAAAGGTCTGGTGGTGGACATGTGAAGGTCTGGTGGTGGAGATGTAAAGGTCTGGTGGTGGAGATGTGAAGGTCTGGTGGTGGAGATGTGACGGTCTGGTGGTGGAGATGTGAAGGTCTGGTGGTGGAGATGTGAAGGTCTGGTGGTGGAGATGTGAAGGTCTGGTGGTGGAGATGTGAAGGTCTGGTGGTGGAGATGTGAATGTCTGGTGGTGGAGATGTGAAGCATGGTGGTGGAGATGTGACGGTCTGGTGGTGGAGATGTGACGGTCTGGTGGTGGAGATGTGAAGGTCTGGTGGTGGAGATGTGAAGGTCTGGTGGTGGAGATATGAAGGTCTGGTGGTGGAGATGTGACGGTCTGGTGGTGGAGATGTGACGGTCTGGTGGTGGAGATGTGACGGTCTGGTGGTGGAGATGTGAAGGTCTGGTGGTGGAGATGTAAAGGTCTGGTGGTGGAGATGTAAAGGTCTGGTGGTGGAGATGTAAAGGTCTGGTGGTGGAGATGTGACGGTCTGGTGGTGGAGATGTGACGGTCTGGTGGTGGAGATGTGACGGTCTGGTGGTGGAGATGTGAAGGTCTGGTGGTGGAGATGTGAAGGTCTGGTGGTGGAGATGTGAAGGTCTGGTGGTGGAGATGTGAATGTCTGGTGGTGGAGATGTGAAGCATGGTGGTGGAGATGTGACGGTCTGGTGGTAGAGATGTGAAGGTCTGGTGGTAGAGATGTGAAGGTCTGGTGGTGGAGATATGAAGGTCTGGTGGTGGAGATGTGACGGTCTGGTGGTGGAGATGTGAAGGTCTGGTGGTGGAGATGTAAAGGTCTGGTGGTGGAGATGTGAATGTCTGGTGGTGGAGATGTGAAGCATGGTGGTGGAGATGTGACGGTCTGGTGGTGGAGATGTGAAGGTCTGGTGGTGGAGATGTGAAGGTCTGGTGGTGGAGATGTGAAGGTCTGGTGGTGGAGATGTGAAGGTCTGGTGGTGGAGATGTGAAGGTCTGGTGGTGGAGATGTGAATGTCTGGTGGTGGAGATGTGAATGTCTGGTGGTGGAGATGTGAAGCATGGTGGTGGAGATGTGACGGTCTGGTGGTGGAGATATGAAGGTCTGGTGGTGGAGATGTGACGGTCTGGTGGTGGAGATGTGAAGGTCTGGTGGTGGAGATGTAAAGGTCTGGTGGTGGAGATGTAAAGGTCTGGTGGTGGAGATGTGAAGGTCTGGTGGTGGAGATGTGAATGTCTGGTGGTGGAGATGTGAAGCATGGTGGTGGAGATGTGACGGTCTGGTGGTGGAGATATGAAGGTCTGGTGGTGGAGATGTGACGGTCTGGTGGTGGAGATGTGAAGGTCTGGTGGTGGAGATGTAAAGGTCTGGTGGTGGAGATGTAAAGGTCTGGTGGTGGAGATGTGAAGGTCTGGTGGTGGAGATATGAAGGTCTGGTGGTGGAGATGTGACGGTCTGGTGGTGGAGATGTGAAGGTCTGGTGGTGGAGATGTAAAGGTCTGGTGGTGGAGATGTAAAGGTCTGGTGGTGGAGATGTGAAGGTCTGGTGGTGGAGATGTGACGGTCTGGTGGTGGAGATGTGACGGTCTGGTGGTGGAGATGTGACGGTCTGGTGGTGGAGATGTGACGGTCTGGTGGTGGAGATGTGAAGGTCTGGTGGTGGAGATGTGACGGTCTGGTGGTGGAGATGTGAAGGTCTGGTGGTGGAGATGTGAAGGTCTGGTGGTGGAGATGTGAATGTCTGGTGGTGGAGATGTGAAGGTCTGGTGGTGGAGATGTGAAGGTCTGGTGGTGGAGATGTAAAGGTCTGGTGGTGGAGATGTGAAGGTCTGGTGGTGGAGATGTGAAGGTCTGGTGGTGGAGATGTGAAGGTCTGGTGGTGGAGATGTGAAGGTCTGGAAGTAGAGATGTGAAGGTCTGGTGGTGGAGATGTGAAGGTCTGGTGGTGGTTACAGAAGACGTTTGGTTGAAGTAACGGCTGCAAAAGCCGGTGCCACAAGCTACTAACTAAAATACTTCACATACTTTTGCATTTGGAATATTTTCAGTTTTTTGAGAGAGGTTTGTTCTCTTCAACATTTGTTGAAGAAGTAATGAAAATGTATCTTTTCCTGTGTGCTTTATTTAGATGTTAATTTCATAATTATTAGATATTTTTTAAACACTGTGAACCAACATTGATGTCCAATGTTTGGGTGGTTCACAAACGTTTAGGCAGCACCGTATATTGAAGCAAAGCAGCATAACTATCCCTCCCCTTCCTGTATATACTCTCTCCTCATTATTCATCCCTCTCTACAGAAATGCTGCATATGAATGAAATGAATCGATCATTCTTGACTATGACTCAGTGGCTTTGACAATGAACACAGTTTATACACAATCAGACCCACTAAAATTTGCTTCCAACCATGTGCATCTGACCTTTTGTTGCTGATTCATTCTGTCATTTGCTGAAATGCCAAGTGCCTCTCTAGTTTCTCAAACTTCTAAAAGCCTTTTTAGCACGAGCTATATTTAACTACTCTTGTAAAAGCAATTCACGGAATTCTTAGTACTGATAAAACTGAAATGGGACAAGAAATGACTTCACCTCCTGCGTCTCTGTTCCTCTCTGGGCTTTCAGTTCCGGATGTCGTGAAGTGGTTGCAAGAATAATCAGTCATTCAAAAATGAATAATGTTTTTTTATTTTATTTATGAAACATGCAGTTACTTTTCCTTTGCTTTGTTGGTGGACAAACTTTTGAATGAGTGTATGTGTGTTCATGTGATCTGGTGATTTTGTAAGAATCCAGGTTGGTGTGAGAAGTTATTATAATATATTATATATTATTATATATTATTATATATTATATATAAAATAATTATATCTCAGACAAGGGAATTCATCTGAAACATTATTTTTTTATAATTTAATTAACGTACTTAATGCTAATTCCCGACTTGCAGGTCTTCCTCTACGGGTCATCAGACCTCTACAACTAATTCAGAATGCTGCAGCACGACTGGTCTTCAATCTCCCCAAGTTCTCACATGTGACTCCTCTGCTACGCTCTCTTCACTGGCTTCCAGTAGCGGCACGTATCAGATATAAAACATTGATTCTTGCTTACAAGGCCAAAAATGGACTGACCCCTCCCTACATGATGTCCATGGTCAAAAGCCGATCCGTACAGCAAACACTCAGAACTTCAAGCTTGGCTCGACTCGAAACTCCACGCTTAAAGTCTCATGGAAGACAAAGCTTCAGTCTATTCTCCATCCTGGCTCCAAGATGGTGGAACGATCTTCCATTAGCTGCTCGGACTGCAGAGTCTATTGCTATCTTCAAGCATAGACTGAAGACCTACCTGTTTGTTGAGTTCTTACCAGAGCACTAACTCAGCTGATACCACTTGCCGTTGTTCTTAAATTGTATGTGTGTCTATGGTTATAGTTTAGTAGTAGTCTGACTCAATGGTGTCTTGAATTCTGTCCTATTTGTACTATTACGTAGGATGAATTCTGTGAACAGATGCAAAGCACTTTGTAAGTTGCTCTGGATAAGAGCGTCTGCTAAATGTGATTGTTTACATGCTAACACCTGGTCAGCTTGGCCCCGCCCACTTCTCCCTCCTGGAAGTCCTCCAGAACGTTCTGAGAAACATCACACCTGGAAAGAGCAGCCCATCAACCAGAGCCATGTTGTTTACTAGGAGGAGAATATAAGTAATCTTATTTTCTAAATGGACAACACTCCCGCAGGGTGCAGAGGTTTCTTTCACATTACAGCTCCATTATCAACAGAGGAACCTGCAAGGCCCAGCAATCTAGTGTTTGTGGACAGCAAGACGGCGCATGAAAACAGCTCTTAACCTGAAACACACAGCAAAATGCTGCAATTAAAATGAAAGGAAACATCTTGACCCTTGAGTCTTCATGCAGTGTGGCTCTCCAATTGCTCGCATAGAGAAACCTGTGGGACTTTTGAATGGACATGAGTTTGAACATAAACGTCTTAGTCTAGCGCGCTTCACGGGAGATGTGCACTTTAGCATTATGACCTAGGACAAGAATTAGCAAGTCAAAACCAGGAGTGTTTACAGACTGGGGGAGCTACAACGTTTTGAGGGTACTTACCTGCAAAGTGGGCTCTTGTGTGAGCTGGGGCTAAAATGTCGAGAGAGATGGACAGAGATTTTCTTTAGTAATGATAAAAATATGTTTGAATGCTCCTGTCTGATCTGCCCAGTCTGACTGTGGAAGATAAAATCACGCAGTTATCACAGGGGTTCTACAGAGGAAGAGTGCAGATTATCAGAGGAAGGACCCAGATCATCAGAGGAAGAGTCCAGATCATCAGAGGAAGAGTCCAGATCATCAGAGGAAGAGTCCAGATCTGTCACAGGGGTTCTACAGAGGAAGAGTGTAGATGATCACCAGCACTTGTGGGTTTGCTTCTCGAAATCCAGAGGCAGAAGTAGCGGCTGTTCTTTCTGCTCCTGACTTGATCCTGTGGTACATTTATTAGCAAAATGCTCATGGCTGAATTTTCTGCTTGGTTTCTTCTGTCAACTGATTAAAGTTAGACGGTGTTTAAGATAAGCGTGTTCATTCAGGGGCCAAAGGGACCACTTTCTCACAGACGTTTACATGATGTCTTTGAAGCTGTGTGTTTGGTCAGGCTAAACTGACCATGTGGTTAACACAGGAACAAAGTGAGGGGGAGGGGCCTATAATTGAATTATTTAGTGGTGCTTAAGAATGAGTGGTGTAATAAAGACACATCGGGTGGTGTTGTGAGTGGAGAGCGTGGTGTGTACGACGCCCTGTCAGGAGTGATGGATGAAGGCTCAGAGCACTGTAAAGACCCTCCTCTTCCTCTCCAGCTCGGCATCACTGTTAATTACACAGGTCAACAAAAAAAAAAATTTACTGGTGCTCAAAATATTTTAATGAATTTGGGGTATTTTTGGGGTGCTGATTCTGAATATGCTATCAGTTTTGCCAGATTGGCTCAAGTTTTTGAGATTTTTGGTATCTTATTTATAGCACTTATATAGCATTAGCATATAGCATTTATAGCACAAGAAGAAGTTGTAATAACGATCCAGACACATTCTGTTACATTTGTGGTGAATATACACGGCAAAAACATAGAAGAAACATAACAGACTTCATAAAAAAAGTGTATTTGGCCAATTTTGGGGTTATGCTTGGGGACCAAGACAAGTCTTGGGCACCACACATAGTGTGTTTTTTTTACACATTTCACGAAAAATCTCAAAAACTTGAGCCAATCTGGCAAAACTGATGACATATTCAGAATCAGCACCCCAAAGTTACCCTAAATTCGTTGAAATATCTTTGGCCCCAAAAATGCTGTTGACCTGTGTTATGGGAGTGTGGTGTAGTCTTAGCAATAGGGTGATGGGTATCTTCCATGCACTGGTGATCCTGCCTTATTTCTGTCTTTCTGTTTGACAAATTGCATCTTAGCTCACTGTGTGCTCAGCGGACGAAGTGACAGTTTTGCGTGTTCGTGTGTCTGTCACTGAACTGACACACTAGGGGTCTCTCGTTATCAGTCCCAGCTGACAGGCGTTAGTATGACTGATATATGAATCGACTGCACAGTGTGTCTGTCCTTCTGATTGGTTTAGGCCTGACGGTAATGGTGAGATGTGTAGGTTATAATGTCTAGGGCTGGGTTATAATTAGCTTAAACACCATATGTGCTCTTCTGTGACTTATCTCCTATTTCTTACTTGATTCTTATCTCAATTGTAGCATTTAGCAATAGCAATTGTAGCAATAGTTTTTCTATTTTTAATTAATTCTCTTCTTTGTTATTTATGCAAATGTATGAAATGTGCTATATAAATAAATCCTGCCTTGGGTTTATGTTAATAAGGAGGTGTTTAACGTTTGGGATTGGGTTTAAGTTAATAAGGAGGTGTTTGACGTTTGGGATTGGGTTTATGTTAATAATGAGGTATTTAATATTCACGATTGGGTTTATGTTAATAAGGAGGTGTTTAATACTCATGATTGGGTTTATGTTAATAAGGAGGTGTTTAACGTTTGGGATTGGGTTTATGTTAATAAGGAGGTGTTTGACGTTTGGGATTAGGTTTATTTTAATAATGAGGTATTTAATATTCGTGATTGAGTTTATGTTAATGAGGTGTTTAATATTTGTTATTGGGTTTATGTTAATATGTTGTTCTAATCCCCTGCTTCCTCTGCTTGGTTTGCTCTCAACACTCAGCAGACTGGTGACTTCACCCCTGGAGCCTCAGACGTCTCTGATTTAAATCAACATTGGCTTGTTTTTTCGGTTTTCTTCCAAAAGTGAAACGTTACGCTGTCATTTCCAGCACTATAGTGGAAATTCTGCTGACGACTGCAACGTGTACTTCTGGCTGAACTGTTTCAATCTGTCTGTCTCCCACTCTCTCTCTCTCTCTCTCTCTCTCTCTCTCTGTCCCTCTCTTTATCCCTCTCTGTCCCTCTTTCTCTCTCGCTCTCTCTCTGTCTCTGCCCCCCCAGTTATCCTCCTTTCTCCTACCCTCAGAGTCCACACATCTGGACGGTGCAGGAAGACCTGTGTCTCTCCTGCGTGGAGCTGCTCTCACTGCAGTGTGACCAGCTACCTTTCACCTGTTTGGACTGTCAAAGTTTTTCCTTCAGCTGAACCCGGCTGGACATTATTACAGGCAGAGAGGTACAGCACCTATGTGTTTTATCCTATATAGACTGCTATCTTCATCTCTCTCTCTCTCTCTCTCTCTCTCTCTCTCTCTCTCTTCTGTGTGCTACTCCGTTGTATCGTTTCCAGTTTTCCAGATACACAGAGCACGCTGACCTTCTCCAGCTGCTGAGATGGTTTTCAAGCTGTTGCTACTTTGCTGTGAATAAAGGGTGTACGTTAGACCTGCTGTCTTCTGTCTGGGTTCCTCCCACCTCTACCAAGCTGTTGTGTGGTGTCAGGTACACTGTGTGGTGTCAGGTACGCTGTTGTATGGCCCATATTAGGTCAAACATCAGTCCTACTAATGTTGCCAAACTTTAAATGTGACCCACTTGTAAAAACAAGGGTTGTGTGATCAGCCCATTATCAAATGCTTGAGCTTAGTATTAAAGTATGTGTAACATATAAAACTTGACAAGCAATGCTAACTTTTAGTCTTTTAGTCTTTACTAGCGGTGTTCAAGATTTGAAGCTGATTGATTAAAGCTTTAGTAAACCTTTGGATTACAGGCATTCTTTATTAACAGAACACACATCCTCAAGTCTCAATGTTTTTGTTGTGTCATTTTATTTTTTTGTTGTGTGTTATTTAGCTGCAGTATTATTGTCTTTGTTGTGGTGTTTTATTTTGTTGTGGTGTTTTATTTAGCTTCAGTATTATTGTCTTTGTAGTAGTGTTTTATTTTGTTGTGGTGTTTTATTTAGCTGCAGTATTATTGTCTTTGTTGTGTTTTATTTTGTTGTGGTGTTTTATTTAGCTGCAGTATTATTGTCTTTGTTGTGGTGTTTTATTTTGTTGTGGTGTTTTATTTAGCTGCAGTATTATTGTCTTTGTTGTGGTGTTTTATTTTGTTGTGGTGTGTTATTTAGATTCAATATTATTGTCTTTGTTGAAGTGTTTTATTTTGTTGTGGTGTTTTATTTTGTTGTGGTGTGTTATTTAGCTGCAGTACTACTAATCCTCTCAGGTATTGGGACCTCTCCCATTAAGACAGCCGTTATCATGCAACACCACCAAACCGTCATCAGACTTCTCCGCTCATGTCTAAAGTGGCATCCCCATGCCTACGCGTTGTTTTCATAGCGCCACCACCTGGTGGCTGACATTATGTCCTTGGTTTCCTCTGTAGTTGCAACACAGACGTGGTTACAGCAGGTCCCATGAGGACACGAGCTGTTGTGTGTAGTGAACACTTCTGTTCAGACAGCGCTGAACCTACTAATGTCTGCTGGGTCCTTCACTGATCATCCAAACACCATGAGAAGTCACGAGATGCTTCTTGAAATAACAGGAAAATGTAAAACTAATGTAGACTCTTATCAGTCAGCTCATCTGATGTTCTGGTCCGCATTTGGTCTTTTGGGGTTTCAGGTCTCTGTGTTTCCATAGCCGTCAGCTGCCTGTTCACTGCTGTTTGTGGCCCACTTCCACTTTCTCTTCAAACATGATTTGTTTTGTTTATTTTCTGGCTTGGGATCAGAAACACAAACAGGATGCTGTAGGAATCTGAACTGAAAAAAACAGACTCCAACTGCATTTAAGACATGGAGCTTCACATTTGTATCAGAATTATGTATAAAACTATATTTCAAATAGTTTTCTTTACATCCAGACTTACATCCAGACTCTAGTGGGAAAACTAACCTTTGCTTTCTCTTGGAACCAGTTCATATTCATACTCAAATTTAAACTCTTAGTTTCAAAAAGATATCTAAATAAATTCAAAATATGGTGTCCTTTGACCCTGGGGTGCAGGACAGCGGGGTCAGGACAGCTGAGTCCGTCTGTGAGGTGGGACAAGGGTGTGGAGGTGGTTGTGGATGAAGAGTCTGTCCTCTCCTGCTGAAGATGTTGAAGACAGCTGTGTTCACCCTGTGGCAGCAGAACACACACTCACTGTGAAAACACACCTCCCATCTGGAACTAGACTACAGCGTTTCCAGAATGTACTGCAACACACTCACGCACAAGCACACACACACACATGTATGCGCACTCACACACACACATGTATGCGCACTCACACACACACATGTATGCGCACTCACACACACACATGTATGCGCACTCACACACACCCTAACCTTGTTCATGCAGGGATTTAAGGCCATCTAAAGTTTACTGCAGCTTTGCTCATGTGCCTGTTACATGAATGTCATGGAACCAGCAACACTAGCACCTCTAATAACTAATAACTCATTTAAAACTGAAACTTTTGTATTCATGAATCCAAAGGAATGTGATTTTTGAGATGGTTTTGCAGTGTGGGATGAAGTCCATCAGGGACATACAGACTGCAGACTGAGTGCTGGTCACATGGGGGCGCTGTGGGGGACAGAACACATGTACAGGGCTGTTTCCTCCTAGTCCACATGCTAACGACTTCATGGCTTCAGCGCCAGGACACAAAAAGCACTCCAGCTACGTTGCACTCTTCCCCCCAAACCAAATAAAGGAGATGCCAGACTTCTTCATGCTAAATTTCCCATACAGCTCAAATCTGCTATACAAGAGTCTCAGCTTGAGCTCCCGTGTCCAATATATGGTGTCGTCTGTCTACTAATGTCTAGAATATGCAAATAATTTCAACAGAGAAATGGTTGAATGTGTATGTTGTGAATATATTTACTCTTGTTTCCATTATATTTCTGAGAGAGTAATATGTGTCAAAACTGTTTTGTGTGTTTGTGTGTTTGTGCGTGTGCAGCACACGTGTGCAGAGGTCCTGTGGTGGGAGTTGGGGTTGGTCAGAGTGAACTGTAGACAGGCTACCCTCACACTCCCTCCAGGGGTGAAGCGTCTCACTCTCACACTCCCTCCAGGGGTGAAGGGTCTCACACTCACACACCCTCCAGGTGTGAAGGGTCTCACATTTGTACACCTTCAAGGAGTGAGAAGTGTCTCACACACACACCCTCCAGGGGTGAAAAGGGTCTCACTCTCACACACCCTCCAGGGGTGAAAAGGGTCTCACTCTCACACACCCTCCAGGGGTGAGGGGTCTGTTAGGCTTGTGGAGCCCCGGTGTGAGCGTGTACTCTGGGGGTGAGATGGGCCCGCGGGGCGTGGTGTTGGGCGTGGTGTTGGGCGTGGTGGTGTTAGGCTGGGCACTGGTCCTCGGACAGAGAGCAGCTCCCCCACACTGGCCACTAGCGTTAGACGAGGAGGAGGAGGATGAAGGGCTAGCTAAGGAGGCGGGGAGAGAGGCTAGACAGGAGGGGGCGTGTTCGGACCAGGAAGGGGCGTGTCTGAAGCAGGAGGGGGCGTGTCCGGAGCCGTGTACGTGTTCAGCAGACGGAGCCACAGACTGTGCAGGACTCGACCTGACCGACTTCCCACTGGACCTGCCAGACAACACACGCCAGCTCTCACTGCAGGTGTGTGTGTGTGTGTGTGTGTGTATGTGAGAGTGTGTGCATGTGTGTGTGTGTGTGTGTGTGTGTGTGGGTGTGTGTGTGTGTTTGTGTTAAATGGCTACCCACTGTCCTTCACAGCTAACACCTAACAAGCTTTTCCATACCCCATGAGTCCAGCTCTCTTTCTGCACTCTTGTGGAATAACCAAATCACAGAGGTGTATATATGTGTGTGTGTGTGTGTGTGTATGTTATTTTGTAGAATAATCAAATCACAGAGGTGACCATGGAGGATCTATCACGTCTCGTTCACCTGGAGACTCTCAACCTGCAGAACAACCGCCTTACCTCCCAAGGTGAGAGACGACCACGGCACTCTGGGCCACGGGCGCTCACGTCCACGGGTGCTCATGTCCACGGGCGCTCACGTCCACGGGCGCTCACGTCCACGGGTGCACTGCTCCACGGGCGCTGATGACCTCAGGCATTGACGTACCTGTGATTATGTTAGTCAAAGCACTGCATTTATATGGAGGTGATCAGAATCAAGTGAATGTGTATGTGACAGTAGTAGTGAAGTGTTGTAATCGTGTGTTTAATGTAATTATACATTAACAGAGTACACATGCAACACAGACAGAGGCCGTGTGAGTGTGTTTAACTGTACAGTATGTGTGTGTGTTTATTCCAGGCCTTGATGATGAGGGGTTTGAAGTTCTTGAGAGACTGAGTTACTTATATTTAGCCAATAACAAGGTAGGTCTTCTCTTCATGATAAAGCGTGCAATGTAGTAGTGAAGTGGTCACACTCTCACATGAAGAGAAACACACAAAACCATCCAGTTATGTGTCACATTTTAAAACTGTTCTGTAAGCACACTGCATGGTAAAAGTGTCAGTTCATAATAACCATAAACAGATGCGGTAATGATTGATGTGATAGTCATCGCCTCACTAACAGGTGGAGAGTGTTGTGCACTAACACACTAACATACTAACAACCTAACACACTAACACAGTAACACACTAACACACTAACAACCTAACACACCATTACACCAACACACTGCTTCAGTGTTTGGGTTGCATTGTGAAAACGAGCGTCAAGAGCTTCTTCACGAGGGCGTAGCGATCTGGCCAGTAGCGTGTCAGGTTCATAATGAAGACAGCTGTGGTGTAGAAGGAGGAACCAGAGTCAGCAGTATCCTGGACGTGGACCTGCGATCTCGGTCTCTGAGAGACCCGCCCACAGACGCTAGAAGAACTCTTCATCGCTTTGGCTCAAACGCAGTCTGAAAAACATTCTGATACTTTTACAGTTTCCTGAGTTCTTACAGCGATGTTTGGAGGAGCAGTGTCTGGGGCCATGTTCTCTAAGTGCTGTTACGAGTACACAGACGATTAATGAACGACTTCCAGCATGTCCTGAACCTCTAACCTCATTCCCACATTTGTTTTGCAAGTTCAGTGATAGGAAATGGGGCAGGTGGTGTTGGCCATGACTCGACACTTTCCTGTCCTGCCACTGCCAGCATGACTCAGCATTATATGGACCTTCAACTGGTTCTGTCCAGTTCCTTCCAGCATTACACAGATCGACACACTGCTGCCCTGGGGGTGTGATGGCAACAGACTTTAACTAACACACACACACACACACACACACACACACACACACACACACACACACCATGGCTGGGTCTGATATAACGAGCTAGCTCTCTCTCTTAATTGGCCCGCTTGTCTGGCAGTGGTGAGATCTGGACCTGGCTGGCCACATAGGAAAGTGGTGAGAGAGATCGTGCAAGGGATTGTGGGAGATTTTCTCACTGCCAGCTAAGGAGGATTCCAACTGACATATGGATGACATGGGGGATGGGGGCGGGGTTGTAGAGCCGAGAGGGCGGGGTCCAGGACACTCTAGCTCCACCTCCCGACCAATTGTCTGTATGCTGGACAGGTCGGATCATGGAGGAATATAAAGCAGGAGGAATACACACTGTGTGTGTGTGTGTGTGTGTGTGTGTGTGTGTGTGTGTGTGTGTGTGTGTGTGTGTGTGTGAATATTGACTTTGAGCAGAGTCCAGAAGTTTTCCTGGAGCAGTTATGTTCCTCTAAACCTGTCTCCTACTGTCCTAAAGGACCACAGCACTGTAGAGTTTAAACGGTTTATTCATTGAACACCGTTTACGAGGCACTCAGTCATGCTGTGAGTGGATCTCCTGCATCTCAGCTTGAGAAGCAGCCTACCCCAGGCCCTGGCCACCTGCCCCAGACCCTGGCCACCTACCCCAGGCCCTGGCCACCTGCCCCTGGCCCTGGCCACCTGCCCCTGGCCCTGGCCCTGGCCACCTGCCCCAGACCCTGGCCACCTGCCCCAGGCCCTGGTCACCTGCCCCAGGCCCTGGCCACCTACCCCAGGCCCTGGCCACCTGCCCCAGACCCTGGTCACCTGCCCCAGGCCCTGGCCACCTGCCCCAGGCCCTGGCCACCTGCCCCAGACCCTGGCCACCTGCCCCAGGCCCTGGCCACCTGCCCCAGGCCCTGGCCACCTGCCCCTGGCCATGGGTTTCTTCCATTCTAAAGTCTTAAGTAGAGCGATGGCTTGGTTGAGATACCCAGACTGCCCACTGTCTGAACCTGTTTCTCCACACATCCCGTATTCTCACCGTTATATTCTCACTACTGCCTCATCTTCAGACTTAAGGTTCACTTGGAAAAATAAAAAATAAAAACTTTATACACTGAACAGTTCAGATCACAAAATGGTTAATATCTGGTAGCAACCAATGATCTCTTTAAAGCTGTTGCTAATTACATCTGTTGATGAAATATTGAGATTTTTTTCCTCATAACTTGTTTTAAAGGCTATGTATTAACAAGAACCTTATCATCAATGACTCAACTACAAACAAATCACAGCTATGATGATAATACATACACTAATCATCAGAGAACTAAAACTGTTAATTCTCTTTTTAAAACTGTATGTTTCTATATTTATAAAGTTACAGCCCTGTAAGGTGTATTCAGACATGATTCAGATATAAGTTTTTACTGCTAGCTTTACACTGAATAATGTTCATTTACATAGTCCCAAGACTTGCTACATGTTCTCACTAAGAGTGATGTTGTGTGTGCTGTTAACCCCACTGGTCTAACTTATTGATTAATGATGTACTTCTGCACAATTGTGCTACTGTGTAGCTCACGACTGCACCCAGACATCTCCCACCTGCGCTGGTCAGTGCTGACTTTGCCGCTAATCAGCTCACCAAGATCTACCCCCACACCTTTGGTCAGAAGCCGGGTCTCAAGTACGTGAACGCTCACCCACTCTGAATACCAACACTCACTAACCAGAGGCCTGTTTTTCTCAGTTAACGAAACAATGAAACGTATTATTATGTAATAAAAATGCTTAGTATTTGTGTTACAAAAATGCCGTGAGGATGTTTCAAACACACATGGTATCTAGACGTCTCTTCTGCGGTGTTCGTGCCTTGACTCAGGTCAGTCTACCTTCATAACAACAAGCTGACGGACGCAGGGTTACCTGAAGGCCTGTTCAACGGCTCGGACAGTCTGGAGGTTCTCATAATGTCCAGCAACTTCCTGCGCTACGTTCCTAAGGGACTGCCCTCCGCCCTCTACAAACTGCACCTAAAGGTAATGAACTTCCAAAACATTAGTTTCACTAAGACATCAGCAATAAAACATGTCCGGATATAAACAGCATACACAGTAAGTGAGTAAGTGAATACTATCACAATGTTCTCTTCTATTGTAATATATATATATATACAGTATATGTGTACAGTATATATTATTATTATTGATAATATGCTGTTTCTATAATCTGTCTTTTTGTTCCATCTGCGGCTACTATTACACCTAAATTTCCCACCTGTGGGACAATAAAGGCCGTTTCTATTCCATTCTATTCTATTCTATTCTATTCTATTCTATTATTTATATTCTATTCTATTCTACTATTATACATATGTGTGTGTGTGTATATATATATATATATATATATATATATATATATATATATATATATATATATATATATATATATATATATATATATATATATAAATTAATATATATATATATATATAAATTAACTGACAACTCAGAATTGTAAGTGTAGGCGTCTGTCAGCTTTGACGTGTGGACCCAGTTGATTCTTGACCTATTTTAATATTGTTCACTGCAGGAATTACAGCAGTTTTTACACATTGTGCCTCTTCTAATTGGGTATTTAGCTGTTCACATACTTCTTGACCCTTTGGCACATCATTAATAAGAAGCTAGCGTGACCTAGCATGACCTGGCGTGAGCTAGCGTGACCTAGCATGACCTGGCGTGAGCTAGAGTGAGTGCGAGTGGAGCTCACTGTGCTTGTTTTTCTGTGAACCAGAATAATAAACTGGAGAAGATTCCGACAGGTGCGTTTGATGATCTGTCTCAGCTGAGGGAACTCTACCTTCAGAACAACCTTCTCAGCAACGACGGCATGGACAACAACACCTTCAGGTTGATTTTAATTAATTTCTTGAAATGAGAACCAATAGTCTCTCCCCTGACATCCTACACTAACTCAACACCACTGCATTCATTCACCAACCCAATTAAAC
>NW_027506894.1:690689-718189 GCF_052324685.1 Brachyhypopomus gauderio
GTGTGTGGTAAGTGTGTGTGGTGAGTGTGTGTGAATGTGTGTGGTGAGTGTGTTGTGAGTGAGTGTGAATGTGTGTGGTGAGTGTGTTTGTGGTGAGTGTGTGTGTGTGTATATGTGTGTGTGTGGTGAGTGTGTGTGGTGAGTGTGTGTGAATGTGTGTGGTGAGTGTGTTTGTGGTGAGTGTGTTTGTGGTGAGTGTGTGTGTGTGTGTGTGTATGTGTGTGTGGTGAGTGTGTGTGGTGAGTGTGTGTGAATGTGTGTGGTGAGTGTGTGTGGCTGCACAGGCTGAATGGACGTTCTCTGAGCGCATTCCTGTGTTCCCGAGGGTATGTAGCGCTTTGTCTTTTGCGTAGCATCTGGGATTATTTACCATCCAATCGTGCAGCTCTATGCAAATTCAAAAACCCTGCGACGTCATTGGCAGTCTGCTCTCTGTGACCTGGCCCCGCCTGCTTGTGATGTCACCATTCTGTCCTTTGATATCAAGCAGTGCACTGAAACATTTATTAACATATTAGCCTAACATATTAGCCTAACATATTAGCCTAACGTATTAGCCTAACATATTAGCCTAACGTATTAGCCTAACACATTAGCCTATGGTATTAGCCTAATGTATTAGCCCCGAGTGTGTGCTGACACCCGAGGTCTAGTCTGAGGCAGAAGGTGTGGTGTGGGTGAAGTTGGGCTGACAGCCCAGAGCTCTGCGGCTAGGGCAGCACAGGGGCAACACAGGGGTAGTACAGGGGCAGCACAGGTCTGTGCTCATCGCCACTGCTGCAGAGTGTATCTGGGACAGGCCATACTCTCACCTCCCACTGTAAATCCCCAACAGCTGTACAGCTCCTCAAAGAGCCGAGCCAGGAGTGTGTGTGCAGGGTTGCCAACTCTCACGCATTGAGCGTGAGACACACGCATTTGACCGTCTTCACACGTTCTCACGCCACACTTCCGAGTTCTCACTCCGAAAAAAAAATCCAGTTTATTTACCTCTGATCCATATCAATGATTCAATGAGTTACTAGTTCACTCTGGCGCCAACCACCGGCGATCGACAGATCGCGATTTAATGGTTAATTTGTTACGTTACGTTACCCCTCCCCCCCCCACTCAACAATTTACACTCGCCACCTCCTCCAGGGTCAAAAGTTGGCAACCCTGTGTGTGTGTGTGTGTGTGTGTGTGTGTGTGTGTGTGTGTGTGTGTGAGAGAGGGAGGGGGTACTAAATGTAACTATGTAACTCTAACATAAAATATTCTTGTTGAGGAGTGCATTATTTCAAACTGAGATGAATCACAAATATTTTGATACGTCTCAATATCCTGGTGAAGGACTTTTTTAAAGGTTGTTGTAATACAATATGTTAAAATCAGAAGGATAAGCGCTCCTAAGTGCTCCTAAGTGCTCCTAAGCGCTCCTAAGGCAGAGGTATCTCTGACCTGCAGCAGGCGTGATGTGATCCAGCCGTCCTGCTGGTAGTGTTTGAGAGAGGCTCTCTCGAAGGAGACCACTGCTTGAGGTTCTTGGTGGAGGTGGGGAGTGGGACATAGACCCACCCCTCAACTGCTACTGGTGGAGGTGAGGCATATGGTGGGCGGGGCAGTTCTGTAGGCTCCACCCAGACAGGGTGTCTAGCGGACTGTGGGAAAGTCTCCTGGTGCAGGACGTTCAGGTTGGGACCAAGAATGCACTTGTCTTCATGTAGTAGCGAATCTTAATCTTACAAAAGATCTCCTCTTCCCCCATCTGTCTCTCCACCTCTCCGTTCTCCACCCTCCACCTGATCCCAGGTTCAACCCCCTCTCCACCCTCTCTGTGGTGGAGGACTCCTTCTCTCACCTGTCCAAGCTGCAGGTGCTGGACGTCGGCCACGGCAACATCGCACCCATTCACACGCAGGAGGCGGAGTTAGAGGAGGACTACGTGGAAACGGAGGAAGAGGAGCAGTAGGGAGGAGGGCAAAGGTCAGCGAGGCGGCCCTGCCTGGCGTGAACTGTGCCTCTGTTAACTCAAGTCAAGGTTCTGGAGGAGTGGAAAAGTCGAGAAGTCCTGCCTGAATGTCATAAACATCAAAGATCTCATTTAAAAGGAAAGTGGTAGCGTGAGTCTAAATGGCTTTGCTTGGTAAATTTATCACCTCTTCTGGATAAATCTCACCTTATTTTTTCATCTGTGAGCCACGCTGTCAGAAAGCCCATTAGCTGCGACCTCCATTACAACTCAAAGAAGCTGCATTAACTCTGCATAACTCTCTCTGCTCCGTCTCGCACATGGGGGAGAACTTACCATCCACTCCGAACCACAAAGGGAAAGAACTCCACACTCACTCCTGGAGGAGCTGCTGATGGAGTGCTCTGATGGAGTGCTCTGATGGAGTGCTCTGATGGAGTGCTCTGATTTCTGCTACTCTTTCCTCTCGGACAGATGGATCTCTTTTGCATGTTTGCTGTTTTGCTACTTATTTGTGCTCCTGGCGCAGGGTGTCAGGCTGAGTGTGTGTGTGTGTGAGGGTGTGTGTGAGCGTTTGATGGTGTGTGTGAGTGTGTGAGGGTGTGAATGTGTGTGGGTGTGTGATGGTGTGTGTTTGTGTGAGGGTGTGTCTGTGTGAGGGTGTGATGGTGTGTGATGGTGTGTGAGGGTGTGTGTGTGTGTGTGTGTGTGTGAGGGTGTGTGTGTGAGGGTGTGTGTGTGTCTGTGTGTGAGAGTGTGATGCTAATGGCTTACAAGTTCAGTGCTGCTACCTTTGCACACCAAGTGAGACACGCTGCCTCTCAGTTTGGCCTTCGCATGTGAAACTAAAAGTGTAAAACGCAGTAACGGTGACAGACAGTGAGACGTGTCAAGGTGATGTGTGAAGTGGGCGGAGTTTGACTCCAACTGTGGGAGCAGAGTCAGCTGGAAGTGATGTCCTGCTGTGACTCTGAAGTCTCGCTGTGACTCTGAAGTCCCGCTGTGACTCTGAAGTGAAGCCCTGCTATGATTCATCCCTGCAACTAGAAGAGCTCAGATGAAGCAAAAAAACTGTGTGTGAACGCTCACAGACAGAGCTGGGTGGTGTGTGTGAACGCTTACAGACAGAGCTGGGTTGTGTGTGTGAACGCCCACAGACACAGCTGCGTTGTGTGTGTGAAAGCTCACAGACACAGCTGGGTGGTTTGTGTGAACACTCACAGACGCAGCTGGGTGGTGTGTGTGAACGCCCACAGACAGAGCTGGGTTGTGTGTGAACGCTCACAGACAGAGCTTGGTGGTGTGTGTGAATGCCCACAGACACAGCTGGGTTGTGTGTGTGAACGCTCACAGACAGAGCTGGGTGGTGTGTGTGAATGCCCACAGACAGAGCTGGGTTGTGTGTGTGAACGCTCACAGACACAGCTGGGTTGTGTGTGTGAATGCTCACAGACACAGCTGGGTGGTGTGTGTGAACGCCCACAGACAGAGCTGGGTGGTGTGTGTGAACGCTCACAGACAGAGCTGGGTTGTGTGTGTGAACGCCCACAGACACAGCTGCGTTGTGTGTGTGAAAGCCCACAGACACAGCTGGGTGGTTTGTGTGAACACTCACAGACGCAGCTGGGTGGTGTGTGTGAACGCCCACAGACAGAGCTGGGTTGTGTGTGAACGCTCACAGACAGAGCTTGGTGGTGTGTGTGAATGCCCACAGACACAGCTGGGTTGTGTGTGTGAACGCTCACAGACAGAGCTGGGTGGTGTGTGTGAATGCCCACAGACAGAGCTGAGTTGTGTGTGTGAACGCTCACAGACACATCTGGGTTGTGTGTGTGAATGCTCACAGACACAGCTGGGTTGTGTGTGTGAATGCTCACAGACACAGCTGGGTGGTGTGTGTGAACGCCCACAGACAGAGCTGGGTGGTGTGTGTGAACGCTCACAGACAGAGCTGGGTGGTGTGTGTGAACGCTCACAGACAGAGCTGGGTGGTGTGTGTGAATGCTCACAGACAGAGCTGGGTTGTGTGTGTGAACGCTCACAGACAGAGCTGGGTGGTGTGTGTGAACGCCCACAGACACAGCTGGGTGGTGTGTGTGAACGCTCACAGACAGAGCTGGGTGGTGTGTGTGAACGCCCACAGATATAGCTGGGTTGTGTGTGTGAATGCTCACAGACAGAGCTTGGTGGTGTGTGTAAATGCTCACAGACAGAGCTGGGTGGTGTGTGTGAACGCCCACAGACACAGCTGGGTTGTGTGTGTGAACGCCCACAGACAGAGCTTGGTGGTGTGTGTGAACGCCCACAGACACAGCTGGGTTGTGTGTGTGAACGCTCACAGACAAAGCTGGGTTGTGTGTGAACGCTCACGGACAGAGCTGGGTTGTGTGTGAATGCTCACGGACAGAGCTGGGTGGTGTGTGTGAACGCTCACAGACAGAGCTGGGTGGTGTGTGTGAACGCTCACAGACAAAGCTGGGTTGTGTATGTGAACGCTCACAGACAGAGCTGGGTTGTGTGTGTAAACGCTCACAGACAGAGCTGGGTGGTGTGTGTGAACGCTCACAGACAGAGCTGGGTGGTGTGTGTGAACGCCCACAGACACAGCTGGGTTGTGTGTGTGAACGCTCACAGACAGAGCTGGGTTGTGTGTGTGAACGCTCACAGACAGAGCTGGGTGGTGTGTGTGAATGCCCACAGACATAGCTGGGTTGTGTGTGTGAACGCTCACAGACAGAGCTGGGTGGTGTGTGTAAATGCTCACAGACAGAGCTGGGTGGTGTGTGTGAACGTCCACAGACACAGCTGGGTTGTGTGTGTGAACGCCCACAGACAGAGCTTGGTGGTGTGTGTGAACGCCCATAGACACAGCTGGGTTGTGTGTGAACGCTCACGGACAGAGCTGGGTTGTGTGTGAATGCTCACGGACAGAGCTGGGTGGTGTGTGTGAACACTCACAGACAGAGCTGGGTGGTGTGTGTGAACGCTCACAGACAGAGCTGGGTTGTGTATGTGAACGCTCACAGACAGAGCTGGGTTGTGTGTGTAAACGCTCACAGACAGAGCTGGGTGGTGTGTGTGAACGCTCACAAACAGGGCTGGGTGGTGTGTGTGAACGCTCACAGACAGAGCTGGGTTGTGTGTGTGAACGCCCACAGACAGAGCTGCGTTGTGTATGTGAACGCTCACAGACAGAGCTGGGTTGTGTGTGTGAACGCTCACAGACAGAGCTGGGTGGTGTGTGTGAACGCCCACAGACAGAGCTGGGTGGTGTGTGTGAACATTCACAGACAGAGCTGGGTGGTGTGTGTGAACATTCACAGACAGAGCTGGGTGGTGTGTGTGAACGCCCACAGACAGAGCTGGCGTTTGGAACGAGACTGTCTGCCGTCTGTTCGCTGGTCTAGCTTGAGCAGCTGCCTGTTGCTAAGCTACCTAGTATGATGTTTATTTAGCCTATGCTGAAAACCTTTACCTGCCATAACGCACAATTACCTCATGTTACATCACAACATTCCTGGCCAGCATTTCATACACAGCAAATAAATTATTTTTGAATGAAAACATCAGTGTTTGTTTTCTTTCATTTAAAAATTATTTTCATATTGAGTCTTTTTCATGGAGGAAGAACACAAAGTGACACATTCCAGCCGCATTAAAGTTTTTATAAGTGATAAAAATTTTTATATTTTAAGTGGAAATGTCTCCAGAGAAGATGCTTTTTCTGAATATGCTCCATAATGGATATACACGCACTAACATTTTATTCATGTTAAAATGTTTTTTTGTTATTTTACTTCAGTTTATGTCTGTTTTCATTTTGCTTAGAGGTAGTGATTAAAAGACAATAATCTGTTGAACACAGATTGAACACGTTTTCATCTGTCCTTCCCTGGAGTCGTCTCATTGCTCGACTGGCAGGTAGAATGTCATGGCTACAGGGGGAGGGGCTCATGGTGCTGGACCAACCACTGCTCTGTTTCTCTGGTAACGTACGCAGTCTTCCACAAAGTGAAAAATGGTGGCCTTCTGGAAGAAGTCTGGAGAAAAATTGGTCTCTCAGCCACTTTGGAGGGGTATAATTGCTGGAAGCCCTAACAAACGCTCCATCAGGTGGCAGAGAACCCTACATCATGCAGAGGATAAAGCCTGCTTTAAAGATAAAGATCTGCTGTCTGGTGTACTCATGTTTACCTGAGCTGCATGTTACACCCAGTGAATTCTGTTCAAGGGCAAGGAGGCAGGGACAGAGACCAGCAAGGCTCTGTGTGATTGGCTGGCAGATGTTGAAGGGGTGTAGCTTTGGTGCACACACAACATACCATAGAAACCGCAATCCTCTGATGACTGTATAGACAACAGCATTTACTATCTTAAGAGTTGGCCTGTTACAGATATCTACTGTTAAACATATAATTGTGGAGGGTTCAGACTTTTGTGTACTTGTGCGTAGTGCGTTCATCTCAGAGGAAACTTCAACCACTGCAAAAGTGTAGCTCCTCAGTGATGTACGCAGATCAGGCAGAGGTCTGATGAGGGCCACAGATCAGACAGAGGTCTGATGAGGGCCACAGATCAGGCAGAGGTCTGATGAGGGCGGTGTTGATCCGCAGAAACTACAAGTTCTCTTTTAGGGGACACAGGCTCCATTCTGCTGGCAGGGCAGTTCTGCAGTTCTCAGAAGTCATTAAGGAGGGTTGGGTCACACAGTGATCTCTGGGTCACACCGTGATCTCTGGGTCACACCGTGATCTCTGGGTCACTCCGTGATCTCTGGGTCACACCGTGATCTCTGGGTCACTCCGTGATCTCTGGGTCACTCCGTGATCTTTGGGTCACACCGTGATCTCTGGGTTTCACCGTGATCTCTGGGTCACACCGTGATCTCTACATCCATTAGCCCCGCACAGCACCTTCCAAATGGACCTTTCTTTCTTTTCTAATCAAAAACGTTTGAATGTAATATTAGTAATATGTGAATTAGTAAACTAATTTGTGAGGAAATTGACTGTAATGTTTCACCATGTTAACATAGGATGACAAGCACAATGACTACAGCTCATATGTTAATCAAAAAAAGGAAAACATACTAATTATAAATAAATATATTAAATATTAAGTATATAAAAATCTGAAATATTAAAAACATCAAAAAAAGAAACAAAACACAAATGCATGGACAAATATATTGTGTATATACAATGTAAATTCTACATATTTGTTTCAGAAAGGCCTTAATGGGTTTGGGATTGCTCGTTATCAAATGGTTGAGCTATGATGACACTCCAGTCCTAGCGTCCTCTCATCCAGGAGCAGGACACATCCAGAAGATCAGAGCCCATTCTGGACCCCATGGCCTTCCAAGAGCCAAGAAGAAAACCATCCCAGTCCATCCCAGTCCAGGCCAAAGTGCGAGCTAACCCGAGTAAGCTCATTACGTACTTCAAGTCCAAGCTGGAACAGCGTGAGCGCCAGTTGTTGCCGTGAGAATGTGGGCCAGTAGACAACCTTCCAGAATCGTTCAATAACAAGAAAGAAAACAACAGGTAGACCGAGTGAATCTAAATTCCTAGAGGAGATGAATACTCAGTGTCCTGAAGTTCTTCCTCGTGAAAGAGACGTTTCAACAAGGCTGCTATACGTTGGTCTCCAGACCGTTCATGTTGATGGTACAGAGGTCTTGTGGTTTCAGGTGGTGGGGGGGCAGGGGGGGTTTCTTCCGCTCGGGCGGGGGGGGTCGCAGTCCCTCCTCCAGCAGCATGAGGCGTGCCACAGCCGGTGGCTCAGGTCTGCCCCCTGGTGGCAGCGATTGGAAACCGCCATTGTTGTTCATCAGCTGCTGGATACAGATGGGCTTCGTCTCACAGATCAGAGGAACCTGCAGAGAGAGAGTGAGTGAGATGGAAAGAGTGAGGTGTGAAGGGAAGAATAGAGAGTGACGCTAAGCTAGGTCACTGTGTGGTGAGGTGTCACTCCTGTCTCTGTTCTTCTCCATGTGCTAGCTCAATTGTTACTCTGCTCTGAGCCAGTGAGGCAGTCCGCCCTGACCCTGATCCAGACCTCCTGACCCCGACCCATCCTTCCTGACCCTGACCCAGCCCGTCCTGATCCCAACCCATCCTTCCTGACCCTGACCCAGCCCTCCTGACCCTGACCCAGCCCGTCCTGACCCCAACCCATCCTTCCTGACCCTGACCCAGCCCGTCCTGACCCCGACCCATCCTTCCTGACCCTGAACCAGCCCGTCCTGTCCCAGTCCGCCCATGGAGTTTGGCAGCAGGATGGTGGAGACATTGTCCCACACACATGGTACTCATTACAGAAGTAGATTTCTGTGCAGACTGGAGCCTTTAACCCAACATCACTTTCCCGAAGTCAAATTCCTGTATGTATGTCTGTGTATCCGCAGAAATTCACAGGGCTTTATTATTCACAGGGCTTTTACAGTTTTAGTATTTAGCAGGTGCTCATGTGCTCAGAGCAACATCTGGATCAGCTGGCCAGGTCTAGAGTGGTGTGTGCGGGTTGGTCAGGAGAGGCAGGGCTGTAGTTCTCTGGTCCTGCTCATGAAGGGGGACCTGGATGAGCCACAACGTGGCGTCTTTGGAGAGAAACGTCGGAGCCAAGGAGTCTGGGTCATGCTGGTATCGGGAGCTATGAGTCACACACTGCACTGCATGTCTCCAGCGTGCTTCCTGTCCAGACATCTGGATGGACTTAATCAGCGTGCACATAATTCATAGCAAAGAACACGGCGAGCACTTCATGAGGTTATTAAATCTGACAGCATGCTTGACATTACCTGAGAACACTCCCCAATATATGTGCACCATTTCGTGATTGGCGCTGGTCTGTGTGAGGGGACTAGCACACTGGAGAACAACAATAAACATGCCAGTAGTGCTCGTTTATGATCAGACTAATGATCTGCCAATAGCCATATTGCCAACAATATGATTAACTGTAAAACTGCAGTCAGTCATTATACAAATCTAGCTCGACAAGGTACTAGGTGTGGAGAGAAGTTAGACTAGCACTGGCATAGCCCTGTTCTTCTAAGGTAAAGCTCTCTGGTATAAGCTAGCAGTGACGTAGCCCTGTTCTTCTAAGGTAAAGCTCTCTGGTATAAGCTAGCAGTGACGTAGCCCTGTTCTTCTAAGGTAAAGCTCTCTGGTATAAGCTAGCAGTGACGTAGCCCTGTTCTTCTAAGGTAAAGCTCTCTGGTATAAGCTAGCAGTGACGTAGCCCTGTTCTTCTAAGGTAAAGCTCTCTGGTATAAGCTAGCAGTGATGTAGCCCTGTTCTTCTAAGATAAAGCTCTCTGGTATAAGCTAGCAGTGACGTAGCCATGTCCTCCCACTACCGTGAGGAAAGCAGAATGTCTCACCCCGTCTCCTTCTTTCATGAAGTCTTTCCTGCAGATGTGCGCCATAATTCCTGTAGCGAGAGCATCTCCCATCACATTGACCATAGTGCGGAACCTGTCCCTAAATACAGGGCAAAGGGCACAGGTCAAAGGGCATGGATAGTTCAGCAACTCACAATAATATGTCAAACAATTGCAGATTTCTAACATGCTCTCTGTGCATTGGGTGTTTGTGTACTGCTAATTGCTAGTTGGAGAAGAAATTGCTTTTTTGCACTGAAATGATAATGATAATGATTAAACAAAAAACTTCTATTTCTACAGCATCTAATTTCCCTAAAACATGTACGCTTGTGATGTTTGGAATAAGCCGGCAAGACGACGAATATTGAGGTGAAACATAGACTTTAATTACATGAATAGTGAAGTTCTGCGCGGTAGCGCAAGTACACAAACAAGCAACTCACACGAACTTTAGACAAAGACGAGCATGAGACATTGTGCGAACGCACATTAAATAGGTAAGGAACACATTCCCCAGTGATCACGAGACAAGGCACAGGTGAGACTAACGAACACGCTCACAAACGACCCACACCCACGGAACTACAACATGGACATAACTAGACGCAGACGACATAGCGACACGCCCACAAGGAGGGGTCCTGAGCTGAAACGTGACAATACTATATTGCCGAAAGTATTCTCTCACTGATCCAAATGATTGAAATCAGATGTTCCAATCACTTCCATGGCCACAAGTGTATAAAATTAATCACATAGGCATGTAGACGGTTTTTGTGAAAAGGCTGTTCTTGTAAAAGAATGGGTACCTCTCAGGAGCTCAGTGAATTCCAGCGTGGAACTGTGATAGGATGCCACCTGTGCAACAAATCCAGTCGTGAAATTTCATCACTCCTAAATATTCCACAGTCAACTGTCTGTATACCCTGTATTTATAATACCCTGTATTTTAAGAAAATGGAAGTGTTTTCCATGAAGTGGTAGGCCATGTAAACTGACGGATCAGGGTCAGCGGATGCTGAAGCGCATAGTGTGAAGAGGTCACCAAGTTTCTGTAGAGTCAATTACTACAGACATCCAAACTTCATGTGGCCTTCAGATTAGCTCAAGAACAGTGAGCAGAGAGCTTCATGGAATGGGTTTCCATGGTTGAGCAGCTGCATCCAAGCCATACATCACCAAGTGCAATACAAAGCGTCAGATGCAGTGGTGTAAAAAACGCCACCACTGGACTCTAGAGCAGTGGAGGTGTGTTCTCTGGAGTGATGAATCACGCTTCTCCATCTAGCTATCTGATGGACGAGTTTGGGTTTGGTGGTTGTCAGGAGAATGGTACTTGTCTGACCGCATTGTGCCAAGTGTAAAGTTTGGTGGAGGGGGGATTATGGTGTGGGGTTGTTTTTCAGGAGCTGGGCTTGGCCCCTTAGTTCCAGTGAAAGGAACTCTGAATGCTTCTGCATAACCAAGACATTTTGGACAATTCCATAGTCCCAACTTTGTGGGAACAGTTTGAAGCTGGCCCCTTCCTCTTCCAACATGACTGTGCACCAGTGCACAAAGCAAGGTCCATAAAGACATGGATGGCAGAGTCTGGTGTGGATGAATTTGGAATGCACAGAGTCCTGACCTCAACATGATAGAACACCTTTGGGATGAATTAGAGCGGAGACTGAGAGCCAGGCCTTGTCGTCCAACATCAGAATGTGACCTCACAAATGCACTTCTGGAAGAATGGTCAAAAATCCCCATAAACACACTCCTACACCTTGTGGACAGCACTCACAGAAGGGTTGAAGCTGTTCTACCTGCAAAGGTGGATCAACGTCATTTCAAAACCCTATGGATTAGGAATTGGATGTCACTTAAGCTCATATGTGAGTCAAGCAAGGTGAGCGAATACTTTTGACAATATAGTGTACGTTTGATTATTTTCTACTGACGTGTCTGCCTGTGTGTAACGATCTGCGCTGGGCAGAACATGGAGACGGACACAAACGCGGAGGAGAGCGAGATTTAATACAGGAAATTCCAAAAGCAGAGTCGTAGTGGCAGGCAGGGGTCATAACGGGAAGGCAGTCCATACAAGAAATAACAACAGACATACTCGGACAGATAAACCAAACACGACGGGGAAACACGGAACAGGCAGGAATGCAGGCAGCGGAAACAATACTCACAACGAACAGATATACCAAAGCACAAGGCACGAAGTAGACAAAATCACGGATACTGGACTGGGGAAATACTGGGACTTTATACAAAGAAACTAACTAGGGACAGGTGATGACAATGACACTGGGGCGTGGCAACAAACAAGGAAACATCAAAACCAACGAGCAGGGCGGGACAAACAGGCAGGGAACACGGACATGAGGGAACCCAGAGTGACAGCTACGAGAGGGGGCGTTGCCCTACGTGACAGAACCCCCCCTCAAAGCGTGCCACTCCGGGGCACGCAAGGGCAGACAGGACAGGGACAGCGGACACAGGACAGACCGGAGGGACAGGACTAGACAAAACAGGACGAGGGACCTGGGACACGGCATGACACGGGACACAGGGAGACCGGATAGGGCCAGGGTGAGGCACAGGAGCAGGGCTGGACAGGACAGGACCGGGGACAGACACTGGAGCGGGGCCAGGGGACAGGGCAGAGGCTAACACTGAGACAAAAACGGCTTGGACTACAGAGACCGGCACAGGAACAAAGTGGGTCAGGACTTGGGGAACAGACACGGGGACAGGGACCTGGAGGAAACGACCAGACACAGACACAGGGACGGGCACGAGGACACGAACAGGTACACACACAGGAACTGGGACCAACACAAAACCAGGGACAGAACATGGGAGCAAGGGGAACATGGGCAACGAGACAGGGGCACATGGCAGAGCAGGGGGCACAAAGAGTCCAGGCCCAATAGAGGGCAGCACAGTCTCTGGGGACACAGGCGCGGCCGGGCGGCGGGCAGCGGGAACAGGAGCCGGCGTGGACGACCTCTTCTGGGTCGCGGGGACAGGAACAGGCACGGACTGCCGACGGGCAGCAGGGACAGGAACCGGCGTGGACGACCTCTCCTGGGTCGCAGGGACAGGAACCGGCGTGGACGACCTCTCCTGGGTTGCGGGGACAGGAACCGGCACGGACTGCCTACGGGCAGCGGGGACAGGAACAGGCACGAACTGCCTACGGGCAGCGGGGACAGGAATCCGAGGTGAGGAGATGCACTCGGGGGGCGGAGCCACCAAGCCGACGTTCTCGGGGGGCGGAACCGCCATGCTGACGTCCTCGGGGGGCGGAACCGCCAAGCCGACGTCCTCGGGGGGCGGAACCGCCAAGCCGACGTCCTCGGGGGGCGGAACCGCCAAGCCGACGTCCTCGGGGGGCGGAACCGCCAAGCCGACGTCCTCGGGGGGCGGAGCCACTATACTGACGTCATCGGGGGGCGTGTCCGCCAAGCCGACGTCCTCGGGGGGCGGAGCCACTATACTGACGTCATCGGGGGGCGTGTCCGCCAAGCCGACGTCCTCGGGGGGCGGAGCCACCATACTGACGTCATCGGGGGGCGTGTCCGCCAAGCCGACGTCCTCGGGGGGCGGAGCCACTATACCGACGTCATCGGGGGGCGTGTCCGCCAAGCCGACGTGGCTTGTACTCCCCCCCAAAAAATACTTGGGGGTGTCGTGATGTATAGCTGGCGGGGTCAGCGGCGGTAGGTCCTCCTCCTCAGGGTCCTGGGTGAGCCTGGAAGAATACACAGACACAGAAGCCCCTCGGCGGCTCTCTCTGCGACGGCTCCGCCTCCTCTGAGGCGTCGGGAGCTCGCAGAAGCCATCGAGAGCCAACCGAGGGTTTAGCAAACGCCAGTCTGTGCACTCAATCCGTCTGCCCGCGACTTGTACTATAGGTTTCTCCTCCCTATAGTGATCAAGCCGGGCAGACACGTAGCGCTCAACAGGAGTCTCGACGCGAAAGCCAGTCGAAAACGAAAGTGACTGGGCTTTCGTTGGTGCGCGTCGAGACTTCCGTGTTCCCACAGCGCCAGGGGAATTTCTGTCTCTGGTTCGTTCACACTGTGATATCGGAGAGTTGAACTGGACCGAACCAGCCAACATCTCATCGCAGCGATTAAACTCACCAGAGTCTCGCTCCCTCGCTGTGTCCTTGTAAGATCCGTGATTATGTAACGATCTGCGCTGGGCAGAACATGGAGACGGACACAAACGCGGAGGAGAGCGAGATTTAATACAGGAAATTCCAAAAGCAGAGTCGTAGTGGCAGGCAGGGGTCATAACGGGAAGGCAGTCCATACAAGAAATAACAACAGACATACTCGGACAGATAAACCAAACACGACGGGGAAACACGGAACAGGCAGGAATGCAGGCAGCGGAAACAATACTCACAACGAACAGATATACCAAAGCACAAGGCACGAAGTAGACAAAATCACGGATACTGGACTGGGGAAATACTGGGACTTTATACAAAGAAACTAACTAGGGACAGGTGATGACAATGACACTGGGGCGTGGCAACAAACAAGGAAACATCAAAACCAACGAGCAGGGCGGGACAAACAGGCAGGGAACACGGACATGAGGGAACCCAGAGTGACAGCTACGAGAGGGGGCGTTGCCCTACGTGACACTGTGATTCTGACACAACACCTGATGCTACTTGGATGTTATGGAAAATATTTGGCAAAATATACCAAAAGTGAAAAAGTAACAAATGTTATTTTATACAACGCTACAACAGTTACGATTGTTTAACCGCTGTACAGTGTGAAGGCTGTATCAGTACTGTCATGTGATGTTAGGATATGCAGATGCACATGCAAATCTCAACAAGGAACAGACATTTACTGACAAAATGAAGCATAGCAAACGTGCAACAAGCAGAAACACATCAGGTCATCACAGAGCACAGCGTGAAGAACAGAGACGTTCATGTACACATGGTGACTGGAGAGAGAACAGGGGGGCGGGGCAATGTACACGATAGGCTGCGGAGAGATGTCAGTCCAATTCACCAAGAACACTGAACACATGACGGGGCTGTACCACATATGCCAGGGCGGGTGTGGTGTAACCGTGTTTGGTGGGAAAGGACTGGACTGTGAGTTGTCTACAGTGGTCTACCATCTTTCAGCCTCCTAATCCTCTTTTGGGCAAGCACAAAGATTTCCAACAGTTTATGGCATCACAAACAGGGTGGTCTGTCTATCTCTCTAACTGCAATGATGAGTGTACAACATCACCAGTAGATGAAACTTCCAGAAACAGATCTACACCACCTATGGGACAAGAGCTGGTATGCTTGTGTTTCTGTTATATTGGTCAAGGACACAGGTGTGGTTAAGGACCAGGTATCGAGGACACAGGTGTTACCTGGTCATGGATGATTAGCAGGCCTTGCTGACCTGAGAATTGGGATTAAATTCAACTGGGCTTTTGTCTTGTGGGATTTTTCTGTGTGATTGCATCTTTACATTTGGACAGAGGGGCATATCTAATGAAAATGATATAATGCAGGTGCTAGATTAACTGTGTAAGAAATGTAATATTTTATTTGTGCTGGACAAGTGAAGACAAATTACCTTGAGGAGAGTGTTGAGGTGTTTGGACACTGAACCTGTCTGCTTTTGACAGTCCACCATGAGCAGATTAATGAGCCATTACAAGAATGTTCTAATCTTACATGAACTGCTACTGGTGCCCAGAAAACATCTGAAGGCACTCAACATTCTTGCAATTTCAAGATATAACCAAAAATGGAAAATGAGCAGCTTAAAGATTCTGAGCAGAAGAAAAAAGAATTTGGAGATAAAATATAACAGCAGTTTTTTTTTTTTTTCATTTTCAGATCTGTATTCTAGTGACAGGGAGAGTTCTGATTATGATGCTTTTTTGCCGACTGTCATAGATACAGCTCAAATAATTGTCCAAAACAGTGTTCAAATAAAACCAACAAAGGTAACAAATAAATAATTGATCGGCCCTGAGCCAGAGCAAAGATGCCATCTGGAAAAAAATTCCAACATCTAAAATAAAAGAACATTGGTGCATTTTTGACACTAATGACACATAAAATCTAATTATAATCTCTTCATCTCTTGTATTATCTATGCATGTGCTCCGAGATGCCAGAAATGATTGAGAAAATGTGGTTTCGTTATGAGACAAAGCTGAGTCACATAAAATGAGAGAGCAGAGGCTCTGAGATCTGCGGTTGCCCTGGCGAAACGTTGCTGGATGTGTGGTTGCCCTGGCGAAGTGGTGCTGCCCGACTCCGCCCACCGGTTCCCTATTCCCTCATCAGTGTTTCCTGGGCTTCAAACTCAAGACAGGTCCGTGTGCAGTATCAGCACCTGGGTCTCTTCTGTTCTTCCTGCTTCCTCTCTGCTCTGATTGCTTTTCTGTCCTTGTTTCCCTGTTTTCAACTCTGGTTTGATCTGCCCTCACGTACCCTTTACCTACCCTATTACACACCCTATTACATACCCTATTACACACCCTATTACACACCCTTTACCTACCCTATTACATACCCTATTACACACCCTTTACCTACCCTATTACATACCCTATTACACACCCTTGACCTACCCGATTACATACCCTTTACTTACCCTATTACATACCCTATTACACACCCTTTACCTACCCTATTACATACCCTATTACACACCCTTTACCTACCCTATTACACACCCCTTACCTACCCTATTACATACCCTATTACACACCCTTTACCTACCCTATTACATACCCTATTACACACCCTTTACCTACCCTATTACACACCCTTTACATACCCTATTACACACCCTTTACCTACCCTATTACACACCCTTTACCTACCCTATTACATACCCTATTACACACCCTTTACCTACCCTATTACATACCCTATTACACACCCTTTACCTACCCTATTACACACCCTTTACATACCCTATTACACACCCTTTACCTACCCTATTACATACCCTATTACACACCCTTTACCTACCCTATTACACACCCTTTACCTACCCTATTACATACCCTATTACACACCCTTTACCTACCCAATTACACACCCCTTACCTACCCTATTACATACCCTATTACACACCCTTTACCTACCCTATTACATACCCTATTACACACCCTTTACCTACCCTATTACATACCCTATTACACACCCTTTACCTACCCTATTACACACCCTTTACCTACCCTATTACATACCCTATTACACACCGTTTACCTACCCAATTACACACCCCTTACCTACCCTATTACATACCCTATAACACACCCTTTACCCACCCTATTACATACCCTATTACACACCCTTTACCTACCCTATTACACACCCTTTACCTACCCAATTACACACCCCTTACCTACCCTATTACATACCCTATTACACACCCTTTACCTACCCTATTACATACCCTATTACACACCCTTTACCTACCCTATTACACACCCCTTACCTACCCTATTACATACCCTATTACACACCCTTTACCTACCCTATTACATACCCTATTACACACCCTTTACCTACCCGATTACATACCCTTTACTTACCCTATTACATACCCTATTGCACACCCTTTACCTACCCTATTACACACCCTATTACATACCCTTTACCTACTTATTACATACCCTATTACACACCCTTTACCTACCCGATTACATACCCTTTACTTACCCTATTACATACCCTATTGCACACCCTTTACCTACCCTATTACACACCCTATTACATACCCTTTACCTACCTTATTACATACCCTATTACACACCCTTTACCTACCCTATTACATGCCCTATTACACACCCTTTACCTACCCTATTACATACCCTATTACACACCCCTTTACCTACCCTATTACATACCCTATTACACACCCTTTACCTACCCTATTACACACGCTTTACCTACCCTATTACATACCCTATTACACACCCTTTACCTACCCTATTACATACCCTATTACACACCCTTTACCTACCCTATTACATGCCCTATTACACACCCTTTACCTACCCTATTACACACTCTTTATCTACCCTATTACATACCCTATTACACACCCTTTACCTACCCAATTACACACCCCTTACCTACCCTATTACACACCCTTTACCCACCCTATTACATACCCTATTACACACCCTTTACCTACCCTATTACACACCCCTTACCTACCCTATTACATACCCTATTACACACCCTTTACCTACCCTATTACACACCCTATTACCTACCCTATTACATACCCTTTACCTACCCTATTACATACCCTATTACACACCCTTTACCTACCCTATTACATTCCCTATTACACACCCTTTACCTACCCTATTACATACCCTATTACACACCCTTTACCTACCCTATTACACACCCCTTACCTACCCTATTACATACCCTATTACACACCCTTTACCTACCCTATTACACACCCTTTACCTACCCGATTACATACCCTTTACTTACCCTATTACATACCCTATTACCCACCCTTTACCTACCCTATTACACACCCTATTACCTACCCTATTACACACCCTATTACATACCCTATTACCTACCCTATTACACACCCTTTACCTGCCCTATTACATACCCTTTACCTACCCTATTACATACCCCATTACACACCCTTTACCTAACTTATTACACACCTTTTACCTACCCTATTACACACCCTTTACCTACCCTATTACATACCCTATTACACACCCTTTACTTACCATATTACATACCTTATTACACACCCTTTACCTACCCTATTACACACCCTTTATCTACCCTATTACACACCCTATTACAGCCCTCAGCTGTGGCTGATCAGTTGAGCTACATTGACCTTCTCCAAAGGTTCAAAGTCCAGTCATCATCAGTGAAAGCTCAGAGTCTCATTTCCTGTCTACCAGCTATTCAAACCAGCTGATTAGAGTACTTATATCTCTGTGTCCAGGGCTACTGCCCCATTATGCTTAGTTTTATTGTGTGTGTGTGTGTGTGTGTGTGTGTGTGTGTGTTGGGGGGGGGTGGACCTTCTGAGAAATGCAGTAGTAATGGTGACAGGAACAGCCCCTGCAGGAATAAAGCTGTTCCCTGTAGGAATATGGCTGTTCCATGTAGGAATATGGCTGTTCCCTGCAGGAATATGGCTGTTCCCTGTAGGAATATGGCTGTTCCCTGCAGGAATATGGCTGTTCCCTGTAGGAATATGGCTGTTCCCTGTAGGAATATGGCTGTTCCCTGCAGGAATATGGCTGTTCCCTGTAGGAATATGGCTATTCCCTGTAGTAATATGGCTGTTCCCTGTAGGAATATGGCTGTTCCCTGTAGAAGTAAAGCTGTGCCGAAGCAGATGTGCTGTGGGAGGAGCATGGCCGGTGTGCACTCACAATGCCCAATCCACAGCGATGATGAGTGTGATGTCGTCTGTGGGCAGGCCAACGGATGTGAGCACTATCACCATGGTGACCAGGCCAGCCTGTGGAATCCCAGCAGCCCCAATGCTGGCTGCAGTTGCCGTGATACTGGAAAAATAATAATAATAAAATAAAAATGGTTCGGTTCAGCTTTATTTGTGTATATAAAAACACACAAGTCAAGTCAAGACTGGACCTCACACAGAAACGTCACAAGTAATAGAAACAGACAGAAACATCACAAACTGAACTGAACTCAAAGTGAGAGTCCAGTAATGATGGTGGTGTAGGCGGGTGGAGAGAGAGCAGTAATGATGGTGGTGTTGGCGGGTGGAGAGAGAGCCTTTGGCAGGGCTCGGTGGGGTCTGTCTGTCACTTCTGGAGGGAGAAAGGTCATTGCAAAACTCCAAACTTTTTTTTTACCCATTCAATATGGCAATTATGTCATTCAATGTGCCAATTTCAGTCTTTTACAAAAGTAGAGTTAAGTTCTTCAGAGTAAGGAAGAGAGCAATTTCCCTCAAGTGACTGAGGAATGCATTTGTACCAGGAGTTGCTTCAGTTGTCCTGGTCAACGTGACCTGCCTGCCTGAAGTTACTTTTGCTGAAAGTGCCCTACACTCAGCCAATCAGCTTTCTGTAGCCCATGTAGATTTGAATAAGTGTGTGTGTGTGTGTGTGTGTGTGTGTGTGTGTGTGTGTGTGTGTGTGTGTGTGTGTGTGTGTGTGTGTGTGTGTGTGTGTGTGTGTGTGTGTGTGCTGGTTGGACTAGCTGGTGTGTGTATTTGTACACACTTTGTAAGTCCCTGTACCTGACAAAAAGCATATTCAATCTATATGGGTTACAAAAGCACAGGTGAAGTTTTGATGGTCCCGATTAATCTCTGTATCCACTTGTTCCTGGGTCAGGGTTAAGTTCCTGGTGGGCTGGGTCAGGATTAAGTTCCTGGTGGGCTGGGTCAGGATTTAGTTCCTGATGGGCTGGGTAAGGATTAGTTCCTGGTGGGCTGGGTCAGGATTAAGTTCCTGGTGGGCTGTGTAATATTGAGTGTTTTAAATCCTAAATTCCTAATTCCTAATTTAAATCATAAATCCTAATTCCTTGTTTAGAGACATTGTAAAACTAATACAACATCAACTTGTAGATCTAATTATTACAGCAAATGTATTTAATGCATTACATGATGTTCTTGATAATATTTTAATATGCAATAATGAACATTTTGAATGCAAGCAGTTAAGACTTAATTCATGTAACAAATGGAATATATCATCTTATGTCTGTCTAGACAAATGTTCTGTTAGTGAGAGAGCGAGACAGGGAACACACACAAGACACAGAGCTCTCATACTTTGGTGATTTACTGTGGTCACATGACCCTGTCTTGGGAGAGTAAACCTGGCGTGTGTGTCGTACACAGTAGCTGTTTTGAAGTAGCTCCAGCCACTGGCGTTTTCCTCAGCCGTGACGTTAGCGTGTGCATTTCCTCTTTCACACGACTCACACAGCTTGTCAGGCTCTCAGCCGCTGTCTGGCCTTTCAGTTCATGATACTTATCACAGTTTGTGCTGGACTAACACAACCCAACACCTACCCAACATCTAGCCAACTAATACCAACAACTATCCAACTACTGCTCAACTACTACTCAACAATTACCCAACAACTGCAAAAACCCTTCAGGTCTCATCAGGTGTCGAGTGGCCTGTTCATCATCTGTGTGACATTATTGGTGATTATTGGTGATATTATGTCCTTGCTTGATCCTGTAAACGGTGATTGGTGGTTGGTGGTTGGTGATTGGTGGTTGGTGAGAATCCTCACCTGATGGTGATTATCATATCCATATCAGGTGAGTCTATTCCTGGTGTTAACCGGTCTGTGGGGAATCTCACCTGATGGTGATGATCTGGCCGAAGTCCAGCTCGTAGTTGTTGACCTGGGCGATGAAGATAGCCGCCACGGCCTCGTACAGCGCGGTGCCGTCCATGTTGATGGTGGCGCCCACGGGCAGGACGAAGCGGATGATGCGCCGGTCGATGTGGTTGTTCTCCAGCAAACACTTAAAGGTGATGGGCAACGTGGCAGAGCTGCAGTGGAGCAGACCAGCACAGAGAAGACCTTCCACGTGACCTTCCACGTGACCTTCAACGTATGCTCTCTGTGCTAGTGAGCATAAAGAAGACCTTCCACGTGACCTCCCACGTGACCTTCCAGGTGTGCTCTCTGTGCTAGTGAGCACAGAGAAGACCTTCCACGTGACCTCCCACGTGACCTTCCACGTGACCTTCCAGGTGTGCTCTCTGTGCTAATAACTATACAGCTTGGCTACTTACTTTTTACTTTTACTTCTTGGTCAAACTAAATATTCTAATTCTTCTTTCATGTATTTATTCACTAATTTATTCAGGCAGCCTGTATTCTCAAACCTTGTTCACACTGATCTTTTCAAACCCTGTTCACACTGGTCTTCTCAAACCTTTCTCTTTCTAATTACAAATTAAATCTGCCTTTCATAGCCAAGAATATGTACTTCAAAGATTTGGTTACCTCACAGCTTCAAGATCACACAAGTACTTCTGACCTGTGCGAACAATTACTGGTTATTTCATATAATGCGCAGTACTGAGTATCTCTCTGATAGGCAGCATCTCAGTTCTGTGGACAGTATTGTCCTCCATGTCTTCTGCTACACAGGGAGTACCCCAGGGTTCGGCATGGGGGCCGATTCTTTTCATTTTGAATATCTCGCCCACAGGTCACAACATTAGCAATCATGGTCTTTGTTGTCATTTCCTCATTCGTATCAGCTCTGCATCCCCATGGTTTAGTGTCAGTGTCTAAACGCATGCCTTACTGATTTAAAATAATAGATTTATAGCAACTGTCTGAAGTTGTATGTAAACAGAAATTCTGTTTGTTGGCACTGGAGCTTGGAGACATTTTCAAGTGTTCATTTACCCTGGAGCCTCATATTAAGCCAGACTTGGTGTGATTCTTCATACATGACTGTTCAGCAGATGCTTTGGAGCAACCTATCCCCTCAACCTAACCACTCAACCTAAACCCCCCAACCTATCCCCTCAACTTAACCCCTCAACCTAACCCCCTCAACATATCCCCCTCAACCTAACCCCCTAACCTAACCCCTCAACCTATCCTCCTCAACCTAACCCCTCAACCTAACCCCTCAACTTAACCCCTCAACCTATCCCCCTCAACCTAACCCCCTCAACCTAACCCCCTCAACCTATCCCCTCAACTTAACCCCTCAACCTATCCCCCTCAACCTAACTCCTCAACCTAACCCCTTTAACCTAACCCCCTCAACATATCCTCCTCAACCTAACCCCCTCAACCTAACCCCCTCAACCTATCCTCCTCAACTTAACCCCTCAACCTAACCCCCTCATCCTAACCCCTCAACTTAACCCCTCAACCTATCCTCCTCAACGTAACCCCTCAACTTATCCCTCAACCTATCCCCCTCAACTTAACCCCTCAACCTAACCCCCTCATCCTAACCCCTCAACTTAACCCCTCAACCTATCCTCCTCAACGTAACCCCTCAACCTATCCCTCAACCTATCCCCCTCAACCTAACCCCTCAACCTAACCCCCTCAACCTAACCCCTCAACCTATCCTCCTCAACTTAACCCCTCAACCTAACCCCTTCAACCTATCCCTCAACCTATCCCCCTCAACCTAACTCCTCAACTTAACCCCTCAACCTATCCCCCTCAACATATCCCCCTCAACCTAACCCCTCAACCTATCCCCCTCAGCCTAACCCCCTCAACCTATCCCTCAACCTAACCCCCTCAACCTAACCCCCTCAACCTAACCCCTCAACTTAACCCCTCAACCTATCCCTCAACTTAACCCCTCAACCTAACCCCCTCAACCTATCCCTCAACTTAACCCCTCAACCTAACCCCTCAACTTAACCCCTCAACCTATCCCCCTCAACCTAACCCCTCAACCTAACCCCCTCAACCTATCCCCTCAACCTAACCCCCTCAACCTAACCCCTCAACCTAACCCCCTCAACCTAACCCCTCAACTTAACCCCTCAACCTATCCCTCAACTTAACCCCTCAACCTAACCCCTCAACCTATCCCCCTCAACCTAACCCCCTCAACCTAACCCCCTCAACCTATCCCCTCAACCTAACCCCCTCAACCTAACCCCTCAACCTAACCCCCTCAACCTAACCCCTCAACCTAACCCCCTCAACCTAACCCCTCAACTTAACCCCTCAACCTATCCCTAACCCTGAATCACTCCATGGCTGGTCTGTTCTCTTCTCTGCAAACTTTCTTCCCATTTCTTTCAGAAATGTAAAGCATGCTTGAGTTTAGCTAGATGTTACAGTCTGTGTGTGTGAGTGTGTGTGTGTGTGTGTGTGTGTGTGTGTGTGTGTGTGTGTGTGTGTGTGTGTGTGTGTGTGCGTGTGTGCATGTGCGTGTGTGCATGTGTGTGTGTGTGTGTGTGTGTGTGTGTGTGTGTGTGTGTGTGTGTGCGTGTGTGCATGTGCGTGTGTGTGAGTGTGAGTGTGAGTGTGTGTGTGTGTGAGTGTGTGTGTGTGTGTGTGTGTGTGTGTTACCTTGAGGAGGTGGCCAGTGAGATCAGCAGGGCCTGCAGGATTCCTCTGATGTAGACGATGGGACTCTTCTTGGTGATGAAGAAGTACATGGAAGGCAGGATGAAGAGGCCGTGGAGGATGAGGCCCATCACCACGGTTACGGCGTAGAAGCCCAGCTTCTTCCCCATGTCTGAGGGGTCACTCATCTCCAGGATCTTCCCAGCCACCAGGAACACGATCCCGAACGGGAAGTACCTGCAGGTGCAGGACCACGCTGTTGCTGTCGGCTACGGTGAGGTAGGAGTACAGCTCACACTCTCACTGATGCAGCCTCACTATGATCATGTTCATAAAGTGTCACTCCAAACATACCGATCATATTCACACTAATACTGTGTCACTCTGATCATATTCACACTGATACTGTGTCACTCTGATCATATTCTCACTGATACTGTGTCACTCTGATCATATTGATAGTGTCACTCTCATCATACAGAAACTGCTCCAATGTCACTCTGATCATAATGATGATGATAAAGTCTCCCTCTCTGATCATATGGATGCTGCTACAGTGTCACTCCGATCATCAGAGTAGAGGAGTAACATTCCACACTCACTCCACACCTACACTCACTCCACTCCCACACTCACTCCACACACACACCACTCCACTCCCACACTCACTCTACACCCACACTCACTCCATACACACACCACTCCACTCCCACACTCACTCCACACCTACAATCACTCCACACCCATACTCACTCCACACCCACTCCACTCCCACACTCACTCCACACCTACACTCACTCCACTCCCACACTCCACTCCACACACACACCACTCCACTCCCACACTCACTCTATACACACACCACTCCACTCCCACACTCACTCCACACCTACAATCACTCCACACCCATACTCACTCCACACCTACACCACTCCACACCCACACTCACTCCACACCTACACTCACTCCACTCCCACACTCCACTCCACTCCCACACCACTCCACACCCACACTCACTCCACTCCCACACTCACTCCACACCCACATTCACTCCGCACTCACACTCACTCCACACCCACACTCACTCCACACCTACACTCACTCCACTCCCACACTCCACTCCACTCCGACACTACTCCACACTCACACTCACTCCACTCCCATACTCACTTCCAAACTCACTCCACTCCCACACTCACTCCACACCCACACTCACTCCACACCCACTCCACACCTACACTCACTCCACACCTACACTCACTCCACTCCCACACTCACTCCACTCCCACACCACTCCACTCCCACACTCACTCCACACCCACACTCACTCCATACACACACCACTCCACTCCCACACTCACTCCACACCCACACTCACTCCACTCCCACACCACTCCACACCCACACTCACTCCACTCCCACACTCACTCTATACCCACACTCACTCCACTTCCACACCACTCCACACCCACACTCACTCCATACACACACCACTCCACTCCCACACTCACTCCACACCCACACTCACTCCACTCCCACACCACTCCACACCCACACTCACTCCACTCCCACACTCACTCTATACCCACACTCACTCCACTTCCACACCACTCCACACCCACACTCACTCCACTCCCACACTCACTCCACACCTATACTCACTCCACTCCCACACTCACTCCACTCCCACACCACTCCACTCCCACACTCACTCCACATCCACACTCACTCCACACCTACACTCACTCCACACCCACACTCACTCCACACCCACACTCACTCCACTCCCACACCACTCCACACCCACACTCACTCCACTCCCACACTCACTCTATACCCACACTCACTCCACTTCCACACCACTCCACACCCACACTCACTCCACTCCCACACTCACTCCACACCTACACTCACTCCACTCCCACACTCTACTCCACTCCCACACCACTCCACACCCACACTCACTCCACACCTACATTCACTCCACACCCACACTCACTCCACACCCACACCACTCCACACCCACACTCACTCCACTCCCACACTCACTCCACACCTACACTCACTCCACTCCCACACTCCACTCCACTCCCACACCACTCCACACCCAACTCACTCCACTCCCACACTCACTCCACACCCACACTCCACTCCCACACTCACTCCACACCCACACTCACTCCCACACTCACTCCACACCTACACTCACTCCACTCCCACACTCCACTCCACTCCCACACTACTCCACACCCACACTCACTCCACTCCCATACTCACTTCCACACTCACTCCACACCCACACTCACTCCACTCCCACACTCACTCCACACCTACACTCACTCCACACCCACTCCACACCTACACTCACTCCACACCTACACTCACTCCACTCCCACACTACTCCACACCCACACCACTCCACACCCACACTCACTCCACTCCCACACTCACTCCACTCCCACACCCACACCCACTCCCACACTCACTCCACATTGAGTTTTCTATGTGTCTCCTGCCACACTCACTCCACTTCCACACCACTCCACACCCACACTCACTCCATACACACACCACTCCACTCCCACACTCACTCCACACCCACACTCACTCCACTCCCACACCACTCCACACCCACACTCACTCCACTCCCACACTCACTCTATACCCACACTCACTCCACTTCCACACCACTCCACACCCACACTCACTCCACTCCCACACTCACTCCACACCTATACTCACTCCACTCCCACACTCACTCCACTCCCACACCACTCCACTCCCACACTCACTCCACATCCACACTCACTCCACACCTACACTCACTCCACACCCACACTCACTCCACACCCACACTCACTCCACTCCCACACCACTCCACACCCACACTCACTCCACTCCCACACTCACTCTATACCCACACTCACTCCACTTCCACACCACTCCACACCCACACTCACTCCACTCCCACACTCACTCCACACCTACACTCACTCCACTCCCACACTCTACTCCACTCCCACACCACTCCACACCCACACTCACTCCACACCTACATTCACTCCACACCCACACTCACTCCACACCCACACCACTCCACACCCACACTCACTCCACTCCCACACTCACTCCACACCTACACTCACTCCACTCCCACACTCCACTCCACTCCCACACCACTCCACACCCAACTCACTCCACTCCCACACTCACTCCACACCCACACTCCACTCCCACACTCACTCCACACCCACACTCACTCCCACACTCACTCCACACCTACACTCACTCCACTCCCACACTCCACTCCACTCCCACACTACTCCACACCCACACTCACTCCACTCCCATACTCACTTCCACACTCACTCCACACCCACACTCACTCCACTCCCACACTCACTCCACACCTACACTCACTCCACACCCACTCCACACCTACACTCACTCCACACCTACACTCACTCCACTCCCACACTACTCCACACCCACACCACTCCACACCCACACTCACTCCACTCCCACACTCACTCCACTCCCACACCCACACCCACTCCCACACTCACTCCACATTGAGTTTTCTATGTGTCTCCTGCCACCTCACACCTCACACAGTCTTTCTGAAGATACTTTGCCAATTACATGTTTGTTTTTCACTGATCTCCACGGCCTGTGAGAAGGTGCAAGGCTGTGATATTCAGTGCTGTTCTCCTGGTCTCCTGTTCTTCACGCCAGCTCCTGCTCTGAGCTCTTATCCAACATCTAAGCTTCCTGTCAGGGTTCAGTGAGGTTTCAGGAAGGATATTTTTATGCTTCTGACGCCATAAGGATTTGATCTCTACAGTTCAAAGACTCGGAGATGAAGGACTCACCAGATGACGATGGCCACTATTCTCAGAACAGCTTCATTTAGACTCTGGCAGAAGTTCACCAGCGCAGTGCCATTAGGACCCATCCTGCCCAACATAATGCCTGAACACAAAACAGCCATTATCTTAGGGTTAAGGGCCTTGCTCAGGGGCACATCAGTCATGGCCTCAGGTCTGGGGATCATATATATGTGTATATTTGTGTGTGTGTGTGTGTGTGTGTGTGTATATG
>NW_027506894.1:720689-793189 GCF_052324685.1 Brachyhypopomus gauderio
GATGAGGGTGGTGGTGAGGGTGGAGGAGGGTGGAGGTGAGGGTGCTGGTGAGGGTGGAGGAGGGTGGAGGTGAGGGTGGTGGTGAGGGTGGAGATGAGGGTGGAGGTGAGGGTGCTGGTGAGGGTGGAGATGAGGGTGGTGGTGAGGGTGCTGGTGAGGGTGGAGGTGAGGGTGGAGGTGAAGGTGGAGGTGAGGGTGGTGGTGAGGGTGGAGATTAGGGTGGAGGTGAGGGTGCTGGTGAGGGTGGAGATGAGGGTGGGGGTGAGGGTGGTGGTGAGGGTGGAGAAGGTTGTGGAGAAGGTGGTAGTGAGGGTGGAGGAGGGTGGAGGAGGTATTGGTGAGGGTGGGGTTGGAACTAAGATGGCAGGTCAGGTCAAAGTTCCTGCTGTGATTACACTGCATGGTGATTAGTGCTTGAACCAGAGTCTCAACCTTCTCAAACACTGAGAGTGAGGGCTGGTCTCAGTGGGGTGATGAGGAGATGAGATCTGTCAGATGGTCCTCTGAGAGGGAAAGAAGCGGCATGTATGGACTTGGTGTGTGTACACAAGTGCAATCGAGCCCATGCGTTTGTGTGTGTGTGTGTGTGTGTGTGTGTGTGTGTGTGTGTGTTACCGAATGAGGTCCAGCAGGGCATCAGCAGAACTCATGATAGGTCTGCTGGCATCCCCTGAGTCCTCCTTCTGGGCCATGCCACCGGGGTGGACCACCAGAACCAGGACGATCCCCACCACCACTGCCAGGAAGGTGGTCCACAGGTAGTAGGAGACAGTGATCAGCCCCAGTCTGCTGGAACACTTTGGCTCCAGGGCTGCCAGACCTGACATCAGACTGAGAGAGAGAGGGAGAGAGAGAGGGGGAGGGAGGGAGGGAGGAGGGAGAGAGAGAGAGGGAGGGGGAGGGAGAGAGAGGGACAGGGTGGTGAATGAGAAAGAGAAATAAATGAGAAAGAAAAGAAACAGGAGCAGAAGAGAGAGGAGGGAGAAGGGAGAAAGTATCAGAGAAGTGAAGAAACTTCAACCACGGTTCCTTCAGAAGGGCAAAGCACATGACAGGTTCACCTTCAGGTTTAGAGCGGCATTACACCCAGCCTGGTGTTTTATACCACTCTTGGGGAGGTCTCAATATTAGGGTAGGTGTGTCCACACTTTTGATTGGTATGATACATACATAATCTTACATAATTAATAATAGTTAATAATTCCATAGACCCTTGTCAGCTAAATAATCTGATAATGCATAATGTCAGCTACATAATAATTACTCATCCAGAAGCTACATAATCTGAGTGAGTTCAAGACTTCTATCAGTACTTTATAAAGGTTAAACGCCAAATAACATTCGTGTTCTGGTTGATTTGTACAACAAAAGGTCTGAGTGAGTGATTGTATTATAGTGGTAAGATAGCTGAGCACATTTGAAAGTTATTTTCTGCTTAAGAGGTAGTTCAGTTCATTTGAAACTTTCTAAAGTAGTTCATTACATGAATAACTAGTACTGCCCACAATTTCATCTTAGAGAACATAGATCCTTAGGTGCACGGTGGTTTACACGTACATGACTGGGTCACTTAATTCAGTAATGTTTAATGAGGGTACATACATACGTTATCAGAAATCCTGTACAGTTTCACATACAACACCACAACTTTACAAGCTCTCCACCTACACCTCCACACCAACCACATACAACACCTCCACACACACCTCCACACCACCCACATACAACACCTCCACACACAACACCTCCACACCACCTCCACACAAACCTCCACACCACCCACATACAACACCTCCACACACAACACCTCCACACCAACCACACACAACACCTCCTCACCAACCACATACAACACCTCCACATACAACACCTCCACACCAACCACGTACAACACCTCCACACACAACACCTCCACATCAACCACATACAACACTTCCACACACACCTCCACACCACCCACATACAACACCTCCACACACAACACCTCCACACCACCCACATACAACACCTCCACACCAACCACATACAACACCTCCACACACAACACCTCCACACCAACCATATATAACCCCTCCAACCACACACAACACCTCCACACCAACCATGTACAACACCTCCACACCAACCACGTACAACACCTCCACACACAACACCTCCGCAACCAACCACGTGCAACACCTCCACACCAACCACGTACAACACCTCCACACACCACACCTCCACACCAACCACATACAACACCTCCACACACAACACCTCTACACCAACCACACACAACACCTCCACACCAACCACATACAACACCTCCACACACAACACCTCCACACCAACCACATAAAACCCCTCCACACACAACACCTCCACACCAACCATGTACAACACCTCTATACACAACACCTCTACACCAACCACGTACAACACCTCCACACACAACACCTCCACACACAACACCTCCACACCAACCATATACAACCCCTCCAACCACACACAACACCTCCACACCAACCATGTACAACACCTCCACACCAACCACGTACAACACCTCCACACACCACACCTCCACACCAACCACATACAACACCTCCATACACAACACCTCCACACTAACCACGTACAACCCCTCCACACCAACCACATACAACACCTTCACACACAACACCTCCACATTAACCACGTACAACACCTCCATACACAACACCTCCACACACAACACCTCCACACCAACCACATACAACCCCTCTAACCACACACAACACCTCCACACCAACCATGTACAACACCTCCACACCAACCACGTACAACACCTCCATACACAACCCCTCCACACCAACCACGTACAACACCTCCACACACAACACCTCCACACCAACCACATACAACCCCTCTAACCACACACAACACCTCCACACCAACCATGTACAACACCTCCACACCAACCACGTACAACACCTCCATACACAACCCCTCCACACTAACCACGTACAACCGCTCCACACCAACCACATACAACACCTCCACACACAACACCTCCACACCAACCACACACACCTCCATATACAACACCTCCACACCAACCACATACAACACCACACTACTCACATACAACACCTTCACACACAACACCTCCACACCAACCACATACAACACCTCCACACCAACCATGTACAACACCTCCACACACAACACCTCCACACCAACCACGTACAACACCTCCACACCAACCATGTACAACACCTCCACACACATCACCTCCACACCAACCACACACAACACCTCCACACCAACCATGTACAACACCACACACAACACCTCCACACCAACCACGTACAACACCTCCCCACACAACACCTCCACACCAACCACATATAACACCTCCACACACAACACCTTCACACCAACCACATACAACACCTCCACACACAACACCTCCGCACCAACCACGTACAACACCTCCACACCAACAACGTACAACACCTCCACACACCACACCTCCACACCAACCACATACAACACCTCCACACACAACACCTCCACACCAACCACGTACAACACCTCCACACACAACACCTCTGCACCAACCACGTACAACACCTCCACACCAACCACGTACACCTCCACACACCACACCTCCACACCAACCACATATAACACCTCCACACACAACACCTCTACACCAACCACACACAACACCTCCAGACCAACCACATACAAAACCTCCACACACAATACCTCCACACCAACCACATACAGCACCTCCACACACAACACCTTCGCACCAACCACGTACAACACCTCTACACCAACCACGTACAACACCTCCACACACCACACCTCCACACCAACCACATACAACACCTCCACACACAACCTCTACACCAACCACACACAACACCTCCACACCAACCACATACAACACCTCCATACACAACACCTCCACACGAACCACGTACAACCCCTCCACACCAACCACATACAACACCTCCACACACAACACCTCCACACCAACCACATACAATCCCTCCACACACAACACCTCCACACCAACCATGTACAACACCTCTATAAATAACACCTCCACACACAACACCTCCACACCACCCACATACAACACCTCCACACACATCACCTCCACACCACCCACATACCCAACCACATCCCTCCCTGTGGACTAAGGCTGTACCTCAGATTTGGTAGTACAGTACATACCATAGCAGAAAAAAAATCTTGTAAATTAAAAAGATGTTCAGTAAATCAGCGATCACTGATCTGGATGTGAATATTATGGTCTGTCAGACATTCAGATGTGGATGAAAGTTTTTAGGCCTTCACAGCTTTATAAAGTACCAAGTTTCTGTTGCTGTGGGAACGCTGAGACAGCGTGGGCACCCCAGTGGGTCACCCCAGTGCTCTGACCACTGTCGCCTGTCTGCCACGTTTAGAGGTAACAGAGAAAACCTGAATGCAACCTGAGTCAACTGCTCAACATCCCACAGAGAGAAGAGGTCTAACTGCTTAGTGTCCTGCAGAGAGACAAAGTGTAACTGCTCAGCGTCCTGCAGAGAGACGAGGTCTAACTGCTCAGCGTCTCACAGAGAGATGAGGTCTAAAATCTCAGTGTCCCATTACTCTAATCTTACCACTTTTTTGGTAACGAGTAATATAACGAGTTACTATTTCCAGTCCAGTAATCAGATTAAAATTACTTATCCAAGTAACTGTGCGTTACTATTTTTATTTTCCCTGCATCTGACCGTATCGCTCGACTCCGCACGCTGCGTGCGACCCTGTGAGATCAGCAAGATACATTGTTATTGTTAAAAATGCACTTCTAATACAGTGTGTTGGAAAAATCAATTTTGCTGCTGAATGTAACTACTAAAATAACTTGTAATTTAACATAGTTATTTTTAAAATTAAGTAATCAGTAATGTAACTAAGTTGCTTTTTAAAGGAGTAATCAGTAAACAGTAATCGGATAACTTTTTCAAGGTAACTAAGCCATCACTGCCCGCAGACATAGACAAGGTCTAACTGCTCAGTGTCCCACAGAGAGACGAGGTCTAACTGGTCAGCATCCTGCAGAGAGAAGAGGTCTAACATCTCAGTGTCCCGCAGACATAGGTAAGGACTAAATGCTCAGCGTCCCACAGAGAGACAAGGTTTAACTGCTCAGTGTCCTGCAGATAGACGAGGTCTAATTGCTCATTGTCCCACAGAGAGACATGGTCTAACTGCCCAGTGTCCTGCAAAGACGAGTTTTAACTGCTCAGCCTCCTGCAAAGAGAGAGGAGGTCCAACGTGGGCTGTGCTTCTTATTTCAAACGACGGTATGGACACAGGAGGTGCACACGGAGCAGTGAAGATGTAAATCTTCATGATCTGGAATCTGGAGGTTGAGCTCCCATCTGCCCTGGGTGTGGCCCCGCACTACAGCGGAAGTGTGAGGTCAGCCTGAGGTCATCGTGAGGTCAGCCTGAGGTCATCCTTCAGTTGGAGAGTTGTACCCACCGCCTCACTGTCCAGCCTGATCGTGTGAAGTGCAAATGGACCTACACAGCTGTCTGAACAGCAGAACGTTCTTAATTGGCCGAATCAATCACCTGACTCAAACTCCACTGAGCATGCATGTCACTTCCTGAAGACAAGAGAGAAGATGGAAAACAGGAAGTGCAGACCGACCGCCTTGCAGGCCTGTTAAGACGCTCAGCCAGCAGGCGGCCAGCACGGCTTCATTCTCCACATGTGATTTACGATTATGTTGATTTCTCCAAATCCATATGGTCTCCTGAAATAGAGCACTGGTTATAAAAGGCACAATGTTCCCATCATAGAGATGTAAACACTTTCAAATTAAAATCAGTATGTTGAACTGCTATAACAATCAGCCCAGCTTGAACGTCCTTGGGCGGTTCAACCAGCTGTCCTGCGACAGAACAACTGGATTAAAACAACACAGGTTTCATGTAGAGGCTGAGTGAACCGGGCCTTGGGTTTTCTTAGAGTGCCTTGACTATGTTTAGAAATCAGCATGTTGAGATTTGTATGAAAACAAATCAAGCAAGCTGGAGCCGTTTGGAGTCCACTGGGTTTATACATGAATGGCTGCTTCAATACAGTGACCTTGTGACGCCGGGGGCGTCGGACAGAGGCAGCCGGAGACGTGGGTTGGACAGAAGGTGGTTTATTATCCATGGCAACCAGTAACACTCGTAGTACGTAATGCACGGTAAAGCTCGTAGCGCATACACTGCAGATGCAAGGTAAAGCTCGTAGCGCATACACTGTAGACGCAAGGTAAAGCTCGTAACGCATAAACTGGAGATGCAAGGTAAAGCTCGTAGCGCATACACAGTGGATGCAAGGTGACGCTCGTACACACACGGTAGGGACGTGCTGTCAACCAGAGACGCTCGTGTAGCGGCAATGTGCAGCACTGGACCAGACGACCTGCGGGCTTAAGAAGTGCAAAGTAAACAAGAAACAGGTGCTCAGTATGATGGTGATTGCGACTGTGGGAGTGGCTGCGTGCGCGGGGGTGTGTGCTGGGATCGGCTGCTGGGCGGGTTGCGCGCCCTCTGGTGGCGACCCGGCCCCCTCACCGTGACAGAGCCCTCCCCCAAGGACCCCTCCCGTCGACTCCCATGCGGTCTTCCCCGTCGCCACGGAGCTGGCCGGTCTGGATGTTCCCTGTGGAAGTCGGCGATAAGGGAGGGGCCTACCACTTGAGAGGCCGGTATCCAGGAGCGCTCCTCCGGTCCGTATCCGACCCAGTCCACCAGGTACTGTAAGCCACCTTTTCTGCGCCTTGAGTCCAGTAACCTCTCCACGAGGTACGCGGGTCCGTCCGACAACTGCAGCGGCGAGGGCGGCCGTGACGTCGAGGCCTCCTCCAATGCACCTGCTCTGTATGGCTTGAGAGCGGACACATGAAATGCACGCGACACACGTCTGTCTTCGGGCAGACTGATGCGGTAAGTAACTGGGTTAAGCCGCCTCAAGATGACGTACGGGCCGGCATATCTCTCCCCCAGTTTACCTCTCCTACCCAGGCGTCCATCTTCGGTGGAGACCCACACCTTATCCCCTACCTGATAAGATGGGGTCTCTCCCCTCCGACGGTCGGCTTTCCGCTTGAATCGCCGAATCGCCTCTCTCAGCCGCTGATGGGTGTCCTCCCACACCCGCTCGCTCCTCTTGCACCACTCCTCGACGATGGGCTGGTCTGAGGACGCGGCGTTCTAAGGATAGAGCGGCGGCTGGCGACCGAGCACGCACTCGAACGGTGTCATCCCCGTGCTGGAATGTGTGAGGGAGTTCTGTGCGTACTCGGCCCAGGGCAGAAGGGCGCACCATGTGTCCGCGTGCTCGCTGCAGTACGCGCGCAGGAACTTTCCCACCTCCTGGTTCGCTCGCTCCACCTGTTCGTTAGCCTGCGGATGGTAACCAGAGGTTAGGCTAACCGTGATGTTAAGCTTGGATAGGAACTCCCGCCACACACGCGAGGTGAACTGCGGTCCCCTGTCCGACACGATATCCTCAGGCAGACCGAACTGCCGGAATATGTGCCGAAACAAGAGATCCGCAGTCTCCCAAGCGGTGGGCAGGCCCCGCAGGGGAAGGAAGCGAACCATCTTCGAGAACCGGTCTATTACCACCATGATGACCGTGTTCTCCTCGGACGGGGGGAGGTCCGTGACGAAGTCCAAAGCGATGTGCGTCCATGGTTGCTTGGGTGCCGGGAGAGGGAGGAGCTTACCCGCAGGAGGAGTGTGTGGCACCTTGCACCGAGCACACACCGCGCAGGACGCCACCTGCTGCAGTACGTCCCGGTGCAGCCCCGGCCACCAGTAGCGGGCCCCCAACAACTGAGCCGTTTTTGACACCCCTGGGTGCCCCGTCCCCACTGACGTATGAGCCCAGCTGATGAGGGCACTACGGTGCGCGGGGGGAACGTACTTACGGTGCGGCGGGCAACCTGGATGCGGGTTCGCTGCCTCGATCTCCCGATCGATCTGCCACTCCAAAGCTCCCACGACGCACTCAGGCGTAAGCACCGGCTCCTCGCTTGTCGACTCCGTACTGCCAGGAAAGGACCTAGATAGCGCATCCGCACGCTGGTTCTTCTCTCCTGGCCGGTATGTCACCTGGAACTTGACGGGCGTTCATCCGTTTCGTGGTCCTGATATATTCCAGGTTTTTGTGGTCAGTAAGCACGGTGAATGGATGCTTAGCTCCCTCCAGCCAGTGTCTCCACTCACCGAACGCCTTGCGCATGGCCAACAACTCACGGTCTCCCACCCCGTAGTTACGCTCGGCGGCGGTGAGCTTCCTCGAGTAGAAGGCTATGGGACGGAGAGAGCTATGCTTCTTCGGTCGCTGTGATAGCACCGCGCCTACTCCCACGTTCGACGCGTCTACCTCCACTATAAAGGGACGGTTAGGATCCGGTTGGTGCAGAACCGGCGCGTCGACAAACGCTTGCTTCAGCTGGTTGAACGCTCTCGTAGATCTCTCTGTCCAGCGAAGCTTAACTCCTCCCCCTCTCAGCATGTCAGTAAGGGGCTCTGCAATCTGACTATATGCGCGAATGAACCGCCTGTAGAAATTCGCGAAGCCCAGAAATCTCTGCAGCTCACGCCGTGTGTGAGGCTGCGTCCATTTCACGACCGCCTCCACCTTCCTGTGCTGCATGTGCACGGAGCCTGGCCTAATGGTGTAACCTAGGAAGTTCATCTCGCTGAGATGGAACTCGCACTTCTCGAGCTTGCAATACAACCGATTGCGCAAGAGCGTGCCCAGAACTGCCCGTACATCACGCACATGTTGATCGTGGGAGGGAGAATAGATCAGGATGTCATCGATATAAGCGACAACGCATCTATTCAAATACTCCCTTAAGACCTCATTAATGAACGCCTGGAAGAACGACGGAGCAGACGCCAAGCCATACGGCAAGACGCGATACTCGTAGTGCCCCGTAGAGGTACTAAACGCCGTCTTCCATTCATCACCCTCGCGTACGCGAATAAGGTTGTAGGCGCTGCGCAGATCTAGTTTAGTGAAAACTTTAGCCTTCCTTAACTGCTCCAGCGCCGACGGCACTAGAGGCAGCGGGTAGGCAAAGTTCACTAAGAGGGAATTGAGCCCTCGGTAATCTACGCATGGCCTCAGCCCACCGTCTTTCTTCTTTACGAAGAAGACGCTGGCTGAGGCGGGAGAGGTGGAGGGAGTAATATAGCCCTGAGCGAGAGCCTCCTTAACATACTGAGCCATGACCCGCTCCTCTTCCTGAGAAAGTGGATAGACTCGACCACGCGGTGGCGTAGTACCTGCCTTGAGTGTGATGTGACAGTCCCAGGGTCGGTGAGGTGGTAACTGGGTTGCCTTGGCAGCGCTGAACACCTCCGCTAGATCACGGTACGGAGCGGGAATGACTGGAGTGGAGCTGATGTTAGGGCTCTCAACGCTGGTGGATTGCGCGAACACACGGGAGGGAGACCGGGTGCCCTGTAGGGGCGCTACCCACTTCAGCAGCTTACCCGTGGACCAGTCGATAACGGGGTTGTGGAGTTTAAACCAAGGGAGACCTAATGTGATGGAATAGCATGTGGAAGGGAGTACAAAAAAACTGATCTGTTCCCTTCGGCCCTGAACGTGTATGGTGACTGGTGCAGTGCGGTGAGAAATAAAACCCCCGCCCACAGGTCGCCCGTCCAGTGCATGCACGCGTCTCGGCTCCTCGAGTCTGATCAGGGGCACCCTCAGCTGCTCAGCGACGCTCCTCCGCATCAGGTTCCCCGAGGCTCCCGTATCCACTAATGCAAACACAGATAAGGACATCGCCCCGTAAGACACTGACGCTTCCCACGTTAGGAGATTTCCCATTAGAGCGATACTCACCCTAGCCCGCCCCCTCCTTGGACCAGCGGTACGAGTGAGGGGGGGGGGGGCGGCAGCACCCATCTCCATGGGCTCGGCGGGCGTGGTCTCACGGGGCGGTGTGTGCACGGGAGCCTGCGGGGTAGGAGGAAGCGCCGCTCCTCTGCCTCGCTCCTGCAGCAACCTGTCCATGGTTATGGCCAGGTGCACCATCTGATTCAGGTCCTGTCCCTCGGGCCGACAGCTCAGCTCCGCCCTCAGGTCGGGCTTCAACCCCGCCAGGAAGACGTCTGTTTGAGCCGCTTCTCCCCAACCAGTCCTGGCGGCCAGGGTCCGGAACTCCAGAGCGTAGTCTGCGGCGCTTCGGCTTCCCTGCCGTAGTTTTAACAGGCTCTGGCCGCAGACCCTCCCGTGGCTGGGGTGGTTGAAGACTGCCCGCGGCTCGCGAACAAACTGGTCATAACTGCGAGTACAGGGCTTCTCCGCGCTGATCTGGGCTGCTCCCCAGTCCAGTGCCTTGCCCTGCAACCGGTTTACCATGAAGCCGACTTTCTCCTTCTCCTCCAGGTGAGGCATGCTGGTAAAATAGAGCTGGCACTGGACCAGGAAGCCCTCACAGCGCTCCGGGTCCCCGTTATAGGGCTCGGGTGAAGGAATCGGCGTTCTTGGCGTTGGAGGGCGCGCAGTTGCCTGAACCGCCAGAGCCTGGATGCAGGTCGTCAGGGTATTCACCACTGAGCGGAGCTCCTGGAGCTCCTGCTGTTGTCTGCCCAGGATGATGCCTTGATGGGCCAACACCACTATAGCAGAGGCGCCCTCGCCTCCGGCTGCTCCAGGCTGCACATTCTGTGACGCCGGGGGCGTCGGGACAGAAGCAGCCGGAGACGTGGGTTGGACAGAAGGTGGTTTATTATCCATGGCAACCAGTAACACTCGTAGTACGTAATGCACGGTAAAGCTCGTAGCGCATACACTGCAGATGCAAGGTAAAGCTCGTAGCGCATACACTGTAGACGCAAGGTAAAGCTCGTAACGCATACACTGGAGATGCAAGGTAAAGCTCGTAGCGCATACACAGTGGATGCAAGGTGACGCTCGTACACACACGGTAGGGACGTGCTGTCAACCAGAGACGCTCGTGTAGCGGCAATGTGCAGCACTGGACCAGACGACCTGCGGGCTTAAGAAGTGCAAAGTAAACAAGAAACAGGTGCTCAGTATGATGGTGATTGCGACTGTGGGAGTGGCTGCGTGCGCGGGGGTGTGTGCTGGGATCGGCTGCTGGCCGGGTTGCGCGCCCTCTGGTGGCGACCCGGCCCCTTCACCGTGACAGACCTCCTATGTCTTTATAATACAACGCAAAAGTATTCGGCCCCCTTAAACTTTTCAACCCTTTGCCACATTTCAGACTTCAAACAAAAATATACAATTTTTAATTTTTTTGTGAAGAATCAACAACACACTATTGTGAAGTGGAACAAAATTTATTGGATATTTTAAACTATTTTAACAAATAAAAAACTGAAAGTGGGGCGTGCAAAATTATTCTGCCCCCTTGCGTTAATACTTTGTAGCGCCACCTTTTGCTGCGATTACAGCTGCAAGTCGCTTGTGGTACGTCCCTATCAGTGTTGTACATTTACGGTGTACATCGAGAGACTGAAATTCTTGCCCATTCTTCCTTGCAAAACAGTCCGAGCTCATTGAGGTTGGAGGGAGAGTGTTTGTGAACAGCAGTTTTCTGCTCTTTCCACAGATTCTCAATTGGATTCAGGTCTGAACTTTGACCTGGTCGTTCTAACACCTGGATACGTTTATTTGTGAACTATTCCATTTTAGATTTTGCTTCATGTTTTGGGTCATTGTCTTGTGGGAAGATAAATCTGCGCCCCAGTCTCGGGTCTTTTACAGACTCCAACAGGTTTAATCCAGAATGCTCCTGTCTTTGGCTCTATCCATCTTCCCATTCTTCACAAAAATGAAGTGAAGAATTTAAATTTTATATCTTTATATGAAACCTGAAATGTGACAAAAGGTTCAAAAGTTCAAGGGAGCCGAATACTTTTGCAAGGCACTGTAGATAAAGATAAAAAAAAAAAATTAATTACAAATCACAATATCACATCTCTCTATATCACACCATGGTCTTCAGAGTCAGGGTGGTTGAGGGTCAAAGGTTAACCAAAGTTCCCAAAGGCTTTCTATGTTAACCAAAGGCCTTCTGTGGTTGCCGAAGTCACACAGTCTGTTCCTATTATTTATTTTTATTTGAGCATTGATATATATATACCATGGAGCACAAATATAAATGTGAAGAAGGTCAAACCACCACAAGGCTCCTCTCAACACCACCTTCTTTCCTACGCATGAGAGATCACGTCATTAGACGGGTCGGCCCCATGAAGCTCTTCCTGAACCCTGCACGGTTCATATGGTCTCCATGGACGTCACAGTAGGTGTAGAGTTAGTGAAGACTTGAGACGTAAAGTTATAAATCATGTCAATCACTGATTTCACACACCTCAAAGCTGCCAGCGTGCTAGAGTTGGGAGGGGGGGGATACACATAATGAACAACACTGTGCGTGTTTATCGGTGTGTGTGAGAGCAGTGCTTTCTGGGATATCTTCACAGTGCACACAGCGGGAGTGTTCTGCACATTCAGCATGGCCCCTAAACTCAGACGCTGTCCTGTCGGACACGCAGTCTCACGATGTCTCACGATGTCTCACGCCATCATCATGCCCCGTCATGACCAACAGCTCAGTCAAACCACAATGGCAAGGAGACGCTGAGACTCTCCGTCAGGTTGCCAGGGTTACAGCGGCGGCTATTATGGGCTGCATGGCTTTTAGCAGTTTCACACAGTTCCTTTAGTTTTCCTTTGCCTTCTTTCTAAGAAATGACTAAGAAATGACAGCAATAACAGACGAGCGGTTGCTTATAAGCTGCAGAGTGGTCTATTAAAGCCCATCTGGGGTTGGAGCAGTAATGGCTGCAAAAACTAGGAAATACACTTCAGGAACACCAGAAGGCTGTTTCAGAAGCACTTCATTGTTGAACACATGCACAGTTTTCTGCTTCAAATCTCCCCATGTCCACAGAGCACTGATGCAGGCCTGATGGACCATGACTGAATATAGGCATTTATACGTGATATAAACTCACACAGTAGCCAGGGCTCTTTTAATAGCATTACATTATTATTAATGACACGCATACCCTACATGTGTACGTCCCATAGCCACGCCTCCTCTGTATGTGTGTGTCCCATAGCCACGCCTCCTCTGTATGTGTGTGTCCAATAGCCACGCCTCCTCTGTATGTGTGTGTCCCATAGACATGCCTCCTCTGTATGTATACATCCCATAGCCACGCCTCCTCTGTATGTGTGCGTCCCATAGCTACGCCTCCTCTGTATGTATACATCCCATAGCCACACCTCCTCTGTATGTATACGTCCCATAGCCACGCCTCTTCTGTATGTGTGTGTCCCATAGCCACGCCTCTTCTGTATGTGTGTGTCCCATAGCCACGCCTCTTCTGTATGTGTGTGTCCCATAGCCACGCCTCTTCTGTACGTATACGTCCCATAGCCACGCCTCCTCTGTACGTATACGTCCCATAGCCACGCCTCCTCTGTACGTCTCCGTGGTGGTGGACCACACGGAGGTCTGTACACCCTTCACCAGCACCCGGCCGCATCCACACCACAGACCCACACGCACAAACTGTTCCTGCATAAACGAAGAGGGCAGCCACCAACAGGGGGCGCCGAGTTACGGGGCTCGCGCTCATGACACAATTTACAAAATGAAATTGTGATGACACACACTGTGATGACAAACACTATGACATAGGCCGCGAGAGAACGCTTCCATGCCAACAGTCTCCCTTGGTGACTGACTCTATGTTCAGCACAGATGGAATCAGCAGATGTCCAGGTTCGTTTAAACACATGTTTACGTGGATGGAGGTGTGAGGAATGTGGGGTGTTATTCATGATCACAACACTGAACACTAGACGTTAACAGTGCAAATGAAGAATGAAGCAGAACTCAATGTCTTATATTTGTAATATTCTGTTTACAGTCTTCTGTATTTATTCCATATATTACATTTAAAATGTACCTATACTGAAAGCAAAAGCCAGTTTCCCTACACCCAGTATAAGCAACTCTCTGTTATGGACCATTGAAGAACAGCACCCCCTGCTGATGAAAGAAGGAGTAACAGACAAGACACGAATAACAAGAAGGTTAATAGCATCTACTCAAGACCTCAGAGGTAGGAAGATCCTGCCTGAAATGGTGTCCTGTACGGTGTCCCACAAGTTCAAATTTAGTCCTGCAAGAGACTCAGTTCTGCTCGATGCATTAGGTGGGCCAGCTAATGGGAGATTCTGTGAGGCAGCAGAATCCACAGAGCTCTCCACCCAGAAGAATTCACTCTCCGCCCAGAAGAATTCACTCTCTGCCCAGAAGAATTCACTTTAGCCAGCAGAATTTACTTTCTACTCAGCAGAATTCACAGAGCTCTCTACCCAGAAGAATTCGCTCTCTGCCTAGAATTCATTCTCTCCTGAGCAGAATCCACTCTCTAACCAACAGAATTAACTCTCTACCTAATAGAATTCACTATCTAGTCAACAGAATTCACTCTCTACCCAGCAGAATTCACTCTCAGCAGAATTCACAGAACTCTCTACCCAACAGAATTCACTCTCTGCCCAGCAGATTTCACTCTCTACCCAGCAGAATTCATTGAGCTCTCTACCCAAGTTCACTACAAAGAACAGTGGTCAGTGCTCATGTAACTGATGCACACAGTCTGTGCTGAGGGGCTGGTAGTAGTGCTGGCTGGTTGATGGTAGCCCCCCCATCCAAGAGCCCAGCTGGAGATGTGCAGACTTCACCCCAGCGACGTGATTAACAGACGGTCTTGATGCTCTATAATCGTTTAATTCCCGATATGAATAGTAACTGGATAAATTCCTATTCACTTAGTAGATAAAGGTTTATTAATTGATAGATGTCTGTATAAATATTACATTATATAACATATTTAGAGTGTTTTCATTCCTGTCCCCAAACGTTCTTTGAGAGGACAACCTCCCAGATGTGGAAAATAAAGTCCAGAGTAGCAGACCACCATGTTCAGTTAGTGTATGAGTCACAGCTAATGGAGGATGAGTCATGAATATGCCATGGAAACCTCTTCATTTCCCAATCGTGTTCAAATTATCTGGGGACAAAACATGTTGGTCAACATCATTCCCACGTCCATGGAAGACACCTGCTACTCCCGACCAGGGCGCCATCTCAGTGCAGGCAGCAGTGCATGCTGGGTAGTGCACTCAGTGATGGGAGATTTGTGAAGTCAGTAATGTGGATTTCCATTCTGGCCGCATGGTGTGCAGGGCGGGACCCGACCCTTTGCGGGACCCAACCTTGAGCGGGACCCAACCTGGACAAGAGATCTGTCCATCGCTCAGCAGTGTCCTGGAATATTCAACATTAGAACTGAATACAGTCTAGTGTATTTATTTATTTTAATAAAGGAAACTAGAGATGTAATTTCTGAAGACATGTGTACCTGTGCTGTATTTACAAAAGTGCAATGAGGTTTTCAAGCCTCCGTGTGTTTAGCAGACATTAATTGAAAATATGCCATGGTAACAAGTTTCCTCATGTATAAACATAAATTGCCATAATATGTCACCATCTGCTTGACATATGGTGCTACTGCATTTTGTCCTCATTTGCATATGACATTTGCATACGACGTAAGACATAAGTGATTGATAATAGAACACCATTCTGCAGAGCAAACATCCTGAACCTTCCCCAGCAAGAAGCTGGTGTGGATTTGATTATCTTTTCTCTAACAGTGGTCACTCATGCAAGTCATCAGAACAACTCTGCATACACACTCAGAAGTTGAGAGAAAGAGAGAGAGAGAAAGAGAGAGAGAGAGACAGTGGCAGAGAGACAGACCGAGGGCGAGTCCTTACCTGGACACAACCAGGGGGAGAATCAGCATCTTTAACATCCTCATAAGAAGTTCCCCAGGAAACTGGAAGTACTTTACCTCCTAGAGAAAGAGAGACAGATGTTATCAAAAAAATATTATCCTGAATCCTTGGACAGATCTACTAAACCACAGTGGTAATTCAGAGTGCTTTAGACCTGAGACTCTCACTCTGTCTCTTATAGTGTGACTGCACCCAGCACAGAGTGCTTTTAGACCTAAGACATGGTGACACTCTCTCCCCCTCTCTCTCTTTCCATCTCTTTCTCCCCATTCTCTCTATTTCTCTCTCTCTCACACACACACACACACACACACACACACACACACACACACACACACACACACACACACACACACACACACACACATACTTATTGCTAAACCTCTCCCTTCAGATACAAATGCATTGCTTAAAAAAAAAGAAAATTCAAAGCTCATTTTGTGAAGCGTCTTGTGCTGCAGTGACCCCTGCGGAGGGCGGTGACCCCTGCAGAGGGCGGTGACCCCTGTGGAGGGCAGTGCAGGTCAGCTGAAGTACAGGGCTGCCTCTGTGAATTCAACACAATCTACAGCAGATGGAGCTCATTCAGACATATTTAGCATTTCAGCATAATGCAGAATTAGTCAAGGACAAGCGGCCATGGTCAGATGCACATGACTGAAGGGCAGGATGAGTGAGTGGAAATGAAGTGTGTAAATAGGAATTCTAGAAGTGCTAATAGAGTAAGTCTAATAACATAATACTGTAAAAGTATAATTGTCCTAATAGTGTAAAACTCAGTGTCAAGTGAAAATAAAAAAAATAAAGAAAAAAATCTTGACAAAAAAAATTGCCATAATTTTTTTTCCCCTCTTGAGTTGAAGGTTGCTTTTTTCAATTGGATTAAAGTTCAACAAAACAAAAAACCTGAATGTGCTATTTCAACAAGGGGTGCCAATAATTATGGAGGGTGCTGTAGTGTAACACTAATTGTGTAATAGTTCAATAGTCATAATAGTTACGATTCACAAGGGAAGGTGAGACGTGCAGGCGGAGTGGTTTAATTAGAATAAACGGACACAAAACCAAACAGACTACTAAAATAATAAATAACAGTACACGTAGTTAACAATGAACTGAATACGTAGAACAAAATACTGACACCAATGAAGGGAAAATGACTAATCAAAACGAGAAACGAACAAGGCCACAAACACACGGCGAGGCAGACATCCAAAGACACAGGGGGACATACACGGGGGGACATACAAGGGGGGGACATACACAGGAGGACATACACGGGGACAAACACGGGGGGACATATACAGGGGGACATACACAGGAGGACATACACAGGGAGACATACACAGGGGGACATACACAGGAGGACATACACGGAGGACATACACAGGGAGACATACACAGGGGGACATACACGGAGGACATACACAGGAGGACATACACAGGGAGACATATACGGGGGTACATACATGGGGGGACATACACGGGGGAACATACACAGGGGGACATACACAAAGGACATACACAGGGGGACATACACAGGAGGACATACACAGGGGGACATACACAGGGGAACATACACGGGGGACATACACGGAGGACATACACAGGGAGACATATACGGGGGACATACACGGGGGGACATACACAGGGGAACATACACAGGGGGACATACATGGGGGACATACATGGAGGACATACACAGGGAGACATATACGGGGGGACATACACAGGGGAACATACACAAGGGAATATACACAGGGGGACATACACAGGGGGACATACACGGGGGGACATATACGGGGGACATACACAGGGGAACATACACAGGGGGACATACACAGGGGGACATACACAGGAGGACATACACAGGGGGACATACACTGCTAACAAACAGAGAACTAACCATATACGATCGGAGGTACAAGGAAGTCGACAGGAGCCAAGAATAAATTAACTAGGTAACACAAACAATCATTGTACATAAAACACGACTCAGACAGGGGAACCAAACCTGGGGGAGGAACTGAACAGACACAAACACGAGTAAACCGAACAGGACAGTAGGGAGAAACAGACAGCTGACCGAGGACTAGAAGACAAACACCATAACCTGCGACAGAGTGAAGCGGTAACAGGAGGGATGAGGTGGACTGAGAGAGTGGAAGGGCGGAACACACTGACAACGTAGAAACAACGGCCCACAACCAGAAGTCTGGAACACAGGGATTAAATAAGGAACTAAAGAGGGAAACCGAACTAGACTCAGATGATCACGAGGAGTGTGAGAACAGACCGACAGGCTGTGGAGGGAAACACATGAAAAACCCAAACAAGAACACGTGGAGAAACACAGCAAAGACCGGACAGGTCGGAGGGAGCTATACCTCACAATAGTGTAATAGTCCTAACAGTCCAGTAGTCTAACGAGCATTCAGCATGACTCGTTTGTAGTTGAAAGCTGAATCAGAAATACATTATTATTATATTATATATTACATCAAAAGTTTTGTCCAGCATGGTTAAAATGTGATTGGACTGATTTGTTTTTATAATGTTGTTTTATAATGGCAATGTTCAGGAATACAAAGGAGCTCTCAACTGGAAATTGGACATGTGAGTTATAAGGTGTGAGGTGTGAGTTATAAGGTGTGAGGTTTGAGGTGTGAAGTGTGAGGATTGAAGTGTGAGTTATAAGGTGTAAGGTGTGAGTTATAAGATGTAAGGTTTGTGGTGTGAGGATTGAAGTGTGAGTTATAAGGTATGAGGTGTGAGTTACAAGGTGTGAGGTTTGTGGTGTGAAGTGTTAGGTTTGAGGTGTGAGTTATAAGGTGTGAGGTTTGTGGTGTGAAGTGTGAGGTTTGAGGTGTGAGTTATAAGGTGTGGGATATAAGGTGTGAGGTTTGTAGTGTGAGGTGTGATGTTTGTGGTGAGTTATAAGGTGTGAGTTATAAGGTGTGAGATGCAGTGTTGGGAACGTTACTTTAAAAAAGTAATTAGTTATAGTTACTCACTACTTGTTCAAAAAAGTAACTGAGTTAGTAACTGAATTACTCTATAATAAATGTAACTCGTTACCAGGGAAAGTAACTATTTGCGTTACAGTTAAAAAAAGGTTATATGCCGATTAATTATGTTTTTTAAGCAGTTTTCACAGTCAGTTGAAATGAGTAGATCAGAAAGTTGTTTAACTTTTGATATTTATTGCACATCCACAGACCAGTGCAGGATAAAATCCTTTAAAATCCCAAATCTTTGTAAAAAAAAAAAAAAAAAAGCAAAAGTAAACAGTTACACTATATAAAGTGCATTTACATCTATGAAATTAAATTAAATTCTCTCAACCTGAGACAACTGGTTTGTTCACAACAGAAGTAAACTTAACAATTAAACCTATATTCTTAATTAAATAAATCAAATACCCAGTCTGGTAGACATTCAGGAACTTCAAGTATTTTCTTAAATAATGTTTATATCGCCTTGAAAATGCAAAATTTTCTTCGGCTTGCACCTGACGCTCTTCCGGCCTCTTCTTCGTTTGTGTCGTGTCACTCGCGTGCTTCGGCGCGCGTGTAAAAACACTGGCTCTGATTGGCTATCATCACGCTGCCTTAGCCAATCGCTTACTGACTTGTTAAGTTAAACGGGTGTTACACGGAGAACTGACCAATCAGGATCTGTTACTCCTCACTAGCCTGGGCAGCGGTCCGCTCGCATTAGTATATCGATATATAGTAACGCAACGCTTTTAATGACCAGTAACGTCAACGGCGTTGTAACGACAGGAAAAGTAATTAATTATATTATTCCGTTACTGACAAAATGACACAGTTACCTAACGCCGTTATTTTTAATGGCGTTATTCGCAACACTGGTGAGATGTGAGTTATAAGGTGTGAGGTTTGATGTTTGAAGTGTGAGTTATAAGGTGTGAGGTGTGAGGTTTGTGGTGTGAGGTGTGATGTTTGTGGTGAGTTATAAGGTGTGAGGTGTGAGTTACAAGGTGTGAGATGTGAGTTATAAGGTGTGAAGTATGAGTTATAAGGTATGCGCTGAGTTATAAGGTGTGAGGTTTGAGGTGTGAGGTTTGATGTTTGTGGTGTGAGTTAAAAGGTGTGAAATGTGAGTTATAAGGTGGGAGGTTTGTAGTGTGAGGTGTGAAGTTTGTGGTGTGAGTTAAAAGGTGTGAAATGTGCATTATAAGGTGTGAGATTTGTGGTGTGAGGTTTGATGTTTGTGGTGTGAGTTAAAAGGTGTGAAATGTGAGTTATAAGGTGGGAGGTTTGTAGTGTGAGTTAAAAGGTGTGAAATGTGCATTATAAGGTGTGAGATTTGTGGTGTGAGTTATAAGGTGTGAGGTGTGAGGTGTATAATGTATGATGTTACAGAGGGAAGATGTGCTCTGTTGCTCCTGTACACACATTAAAGAAACCTCTTTCCTTGTTTACAGCACAAGCAACAAAGCTCTTCAAGTATTCCCCACAGAGAAAATACTAGCAAAATGGTCAAATATACCTCAACTGTTCACAAACACAGATATGGATGTTACGCTAGACATGAAGCAAACAAGCAATTAAGGAGATTTTAATTAAAAGCAGTGTGGGATGAGTGTGATCCCAGATCAGTAGCAGTCTCAGGCCTGATATATGCTGCTGGTTCCCACAGATCCCTCAGCAGGTCCCAGATCAGTAGTGTCAGGCCCCTGCGTTTCCACTAGAGTGACTCCACCCATCCTCTCTCATTCCTGCTCGTTATTTTTGCCTGAAGGTAATCCAGTCTTTTTTTTGGTCTTTTTTTGTATCCATGGTGACAGAGTGCACTTTGCAAAACTCTGTCAATGGCTGACCTGCGGATTCCTCGTATGAGATTCAGCCTTGGAACGGTTCATTTGAGAAAGGAAGAACTTCTTCATTTTGTGACATTGCCTGTGAAGTAGCTGATGGAGATCAGTAGGTGTGAAGAAATGAGTTCGGACTGTAAAGGCTTGCACCACTACACTCACTCCTGAACCCCCCACACTCACTCCTGAACCCCTACACTCACTCCTGAACCCTCCACACTCACTCCTGAACCCCAACACACTCACTCCTGAACCCCCCACACTCACTCCTGAACCCCAACACACTCACTCCTGAACCCTAACACACTCACTCCTAAACCCCAACACACTCACTCCTGAACCCCCACACTCACTCCTGAACCCCAATCACACTCACTCCAGAACCCCAACACACTCACTCCTGAACCCCCACACTCACTCCTGAACCCCAATCACACTCACTCCTGTATCCCCACACTCACTCCTGAACCCTCCACACTCACTCCTGAACCCCCCACACTCACTCCTGAACCCTCCACACTCACTCCTGAACTCCCCACACTCACTCCTGAACCCCAACACACTCACTCCTGAACCCCAACACACTCACTCCTGAACCCCTGCACTCACTCCTGAACCACAACACACTCACTCCTGAACCCCCGCATTCACTCCTGAACCCTCCACACTCACTCCTGAACCCCCACACTCACTCTTGAACCCCCCACACTCACTCCTGAATCCTCTTATATTCCCAGTGTGTTTCCCATGAGCTAAACCTCATATATGGTTCATTCACAGTTTCCTCACATCCTCTCAGTGTCTTTAGAACATTCAAAATTTCTTTTTAATCTTGAAATTAAAGATTAAATTTCTTTTTAATCTTGCTGAAATGCTTAATGTACTTTGCTTAATGTACTGTTGCTAAGCGCATTTGTGTGATTGGACCATAATCCCAGCTTCCCGTGGTCACATGTTGCTCTTATATTTAGACTCCAGACCACAGCAGATTGGAGCTGATGCTGAAAGACCACCATGGACATTCTGGAGCACCAGCCGTCTGGAATGTGTTCAATATTTCGTTTTTCTATTATCTATATATTATATATATATTATCCATATATATCTATATAGATCTACAGATCTCTGGGTTAGGGGTTGGAGGGAGGGCAGATCTCTGGGTTAGGGGTTAGAGGGAGGGCAGATCTCTGGGTTAGAGGTCGGAGGGAGGGCAGATCTCTGGGTTAGGGTTTAGAGGGAGGGCAGATCTCTGGGTTAGGGGTTAGAGGGAGGGCAGATCTCTGGGTTAGAGGTCGGAGGGAGGGCAGATCTCTGGGTTAGGGGTTGGAGGGAGGGCAGATCTCTGGGTTAGGGGTTAGAGGGAGGGCAGATCTCTGGGTTAGGGGTTAGAGGGAGGGCAGATCTCTGGGTTAGAGGTCGGAGGGAGGGCAGATCTCTGGGTTAGGGGTTAGAGGGAGGGCAGATCTCTGGGTTAGGGGTTGGAGGGAGGGCAGATCTCTGGGTTAGGGGTTAGAGGGAGGGCAGATCTCTGGGTTAGGGGTTAGAGGGAGGGCAGATCTCTGGGTTAGGGGTTGGAGGGAGGGCAGATCTCTGGGTTAGGGGTTAGAGGGAGGGCAGATCTCTGGGTTAGGGGTTAGAGGGAGGGCAGATCTCTGGGTTAGGGGTTAGAGGGAGGGCAGATCTCTGGGTTAGAGGTTGGAGGGAGGGCAGATCTCTGGGTTAGGGTTTAGAGGGAGGGCAGATCTCTGGGTTAGAGGTTGGAGGGAGGGCAGATCTCTGGGTTAGGGGTTCGAGGGAGGGCAGATCTCTGGGTTAGGGTTTAGAGGGAGGGCAGATCTCTGGGTTAGAGGTTGGAGGGAGGGCAGATCTCTGGGTTAGGGGTTAGAGGGAGGGCAGATCTCTGGGTTAGGAGTTAGAGGGAGGGCAGATCTCTGGGATAGGGGTTAGAGGGAGGGCAGATCTCTGGGTTAGAGGTTGGAGGGAGGGCAGATCTCTGGGTTAGGAGTTAGAGGGAGGGCAGATCTCTGGGTTAGAGGTCGGAGGTGAGGGCAGATCTCTGGGTTAGAGGTCGGAGGTGAGAGCAGGTCACTCAAGACATTCATAACAGCAAAGTGGATCTGCCATGAGACACAAACAGCACACACTGTGAATAAAAGAATATACGTTTTTTTGTGTTATCCTCAGAAAAATATTTTTCACGTTCTAAATTATCATGATCCTGTGGGCTGGTATAGCAGTGTTAACAGTGGTGGAGTGTTAATGTCCCAGTGTGGAAGTCCTGAACTAACTCATCAGCTCATGACCTCTTCCTCCTCTGACACTAGAGCAGCCCCACAATGCATGCAGAGGTAGTTTAACTAGTATGTACTGCACCATAAAACCACATCAATCAAACCTGCAAATGTCCTCTGTGGTTCCCTTTGGTTATGGCTAAAAGTACATAACATGAGAAAAAAAGTGTGTGGTGGGGGTTGAGCAGGATTTGTCTGGGGTGGGGAGCAGTGGGGTGGTGTGTGGTGTTTGGGTGGGGCAGGTGTACAGTCGGGTGGTGTTGGGTGGAGTCTGAAACACTGACCTGCTCAGAGAGCTGCTTGGTGCGCAGGAAGAATCCGAGCAGGCAGCCGACGACCACGGCCAGCACGGACAGGATGAGAAGACCGTTCTGCCTGCACACACCCCTCACCCGCACCCACACCGCGTCCAGTACCACCGCCATCGCTCGCCCTGGACCCCACCCCCCCGAGACACACCCGCCCACCGATACACGGGACTGATGTCAGAACCGTCAGGGTAAGGAGCCCGAACACAACACTCTCCCAGCTGGGTCGACGAAACATACAGTTGAGCTCTGTCTCGGCTCTGTCTCGGCTCTGTCCCGGCTCTGTCCCGGCTCTGTCCTCTTTCCACGGTCCCTCTCACGCTCTGAAGGATTACAGAGATCATAAATCGTTTCAGACATCCTCTCAGACTCCGCCCAGTGCAGGAGGTCCTTCCCCACACTCTTCTTTGACCAATAGAAACACAAGGACAGTTGGTACAGGGATGTGCAGTTGGCTCACCCAATCGTGTTGGACCTGTGCCACTGTGAAGAGAAGAGGCTTGTGGAGGAGAAGGCACAACAAAAATGTGATGGTCCTGCAGCTAGTGGGTGGTGTGTGTGTGTGTGTGTGTGTGTGTGTGTGTGTGTGTGTGTGTGTGTGTGTGTGTGTGTGTGTGTGTGTGTGTGTGTGTGTGTGTGTGTGTGTGTGTGTGACAGAGAGTGATGACCCTGGGGTAACACTGAGATACATCTTCAGGTAACGAGGGATGAGAGAGGAGAGAACCTTCCAGTGACGCTCCGCACTGCCTTCGTTAGGACCTACTAGCTGTGTCCTGATTATGCAATTAATTAACTATTGCATAATTTATTGTGCTGTGGATTTTGAATAGGCAGTTTGGATTTTGAATAGAACTGCAATTTACACATATAAATCTACACATAATTACCTATTATCACCCATATCCTGCATGAGTTCCTCCTGACTGCTGACGTGAGATCCTCCTGACTGCTGACGTGAGATCCTCCTGACTGATCACGTAAGATCCTCCTGAGTACTGACGTGAGATCCTCCTGACTGATCACGTGAGATCCTCCTGACTGCTGACGTGAGATCCTCCTGACTGATCACGTGAGATCCTCCTGACTGCTGACGTGAGATCCTCCTGACTGATCACGTGAGATCCTCCTGACTGATCACGTGAGATCCTCGTGAGGAGACTTAAGGCCAGGACTCAAGAGAGAACATGATTTTTCGTCCCATTCTCGAGGACCATACACATTCACCAAACTGGGACCAACTGACCCACAGATAATTTTGGGAACATTTCACCTGACGTCTCACGTGTGATGCCATCATCCCATGAGTTCTCAGACCCACATTCACATTAGGCACGTGATGAAAGGACGTGAAATGTCAGACAGTCATGTTCCGCTGTCTTCATGCATTCTGGACTGTGACCATTGAGAACATTTCAAGCTGTCACTGGCTCAGTTTAAACTGAAATTGAACAAAAGGTACATTTCAGTGTGCGGTGCTATTGTACTGGGTTATGTGGTGTTACTGAACACAACACAATTAACAGGCAGATGCAGAAGTGTTAGGAGAATGGCTGTAATTGCTAATTAATTAAATTTATTAATATTTATATTTATATATACGGTTAACACACAGTCAATACACAGTAAACACACAGTCAACACACAAGCAACACAGTCAGCACACAGTAAACACACAGTTAACACACAGTTAAGACACAAGCAACACAGTCAGCACAAAATAAACACACTGATAAGAAATGGCAGCTCACAGCGTCCTCTGAGCCAGAACCCTCACACACTCATCCCTCTGGGGACTACACCCAGAACAACACACACACACACACACACACACACACACACACACACACACACACACACACACACACACACACACACTCACACACACACACTCTCTCTCTCTCTATACACGTGGGCGTGGTCTGTTCTCTGTACACGTGGGCGTGGTCTGTTCTCTATACACATCGGCGTGGTCTGTTCTCTGTACACGTGGGCGTGGTCTGTTCTCTGTACACATGGGCGTGGCCTGTTCTCTGTACACGTGGGCGTGGTCTGTTCTCTGTACATGTGGGCGTGGTCTGTTCTCTGTACACGTGGGCGTGGTCTGTTCTCTGCGTGGACTAATCTGTTTGACCCAGCCCTTCTGCTGATACAGGTCACTTTGACCTTCTGGGTCTGCCATGAGCATGTTTATTATTATCATGCAGAATGACGTGTCCACTCTTCAGGCATTAGAGCCATTTAGTGTGTGTGCAGATCTAGAGTGCTTTTTACAACGGGCCAGTGAAAGAGAGAGAGTTATTAAAATAATCAACATAAACATTTAGCATGAAGCTATTTGTTAATGTGTGTGTGTGTGTGTGTGTGTGTGTGTGTGTGTGTGTGTGTGTGTATGTGTGTGTGTGTGTTAAACATGAACACACACATCACTTTAGTTGGGTGTAAATCCTACAGCTGCTATGTGAAGGTCATTGTTGTGAAACAGGATAAAAATAAAAATACTGTGCAGGGAAACTCAGAAATCAAACTAGGACAGGGGGCGGGGCTATTACACAGTAGACACGCCCATCCTTTCAATCCCCACACTGGTGACAATGTGTTAGCAATCTGTGACATCGTGGTGCCACACCCCCTCTATTTAATACCACGCTAATGCCAGAGGCTGCTCTCAATCTGGGTTTATTGGGCTTAGGTTATTAGAGATTAGACCAGCCCCTCATGTTTGGGCCATAGACGTTCATTAATATATTAACTGGCTCTTCATTGCACACCTCAGACAGGATGGCCCTGTACCACACAGACAGGTTAGCCCTGTACCACACAGACAGGTGGCCCTGTACCACACAGACAGGTGGCCCTGTACCACACAGACAGGTGGCTCTTTACCACACAGACAGGTTGGCCCTCTACCACACAGACAGGTTGGCCCTGTACCACACAGACAGGAGGCCCTGTACCACACAGACAGGTAGCCCTGTACCACACAGACAGGTAGCCCGCCCTGTACCACACAGACAGGTGGCCCTGTACCACACAGACAGGTGGCTCTTTACCACACAGACAGGTGGCCCTGTACCACACAGACAGGTTGGCCCTGTACCACACAGACAGGTGGCCCTGTACCACACAGACAGGTAGCCCTGTACCACACAGACAGGTGGCCCTGTACCACACAGACAGGTGGCCCTGTACCACACAGACAGGTGGCTCTTTACCACACAGACAGGTTGGCCCTCTACCACACAGACAGGAGGCCCTGTACCACACAGACAGAAGGCCCTGTACCACACAGACAGGAGGCCCTGTACCACACAGACAGGTTGGCCCTCTACCACACAGACAGGAGGCCCCGTACCACACAGACAGGTGTCTAAACAGACGTTTTGATGGCAGGATGTAGGCTGCTGGTTTCATGTGTGTTTGAATGCTGTGTTGCATGTTTCACTCTAGCAGTTTATTAACGGCTCACTTGTGATGATGAGGAGATCCATACGGTCAAAAACACCAATTAGATCATCCTGCACTCCAACATGGCTGCCATGGTAACCGTGTTCTTTAAAAATCTTCAAGGTCAAAAAACACTTCTTCAAATATTAAAGGAAAACACCAGTGTGTGATGGTAGTTAGTGCAGACACTGAGGCTTTGGGATATGTGATGAGTGAGGCGTTCAAGGTCCTTTCATCAGGAGATTTTCCCAGGTTTGAAATTTACTCAGGGGTGGAGCTTTACCAAGGGGTAGAGCTTTACTCAGGGGTGGAGCTTTACCAAGAGGTGGAGCTTTGCTCAGGGGTGGAGCTTTCCCAGGGGTTTATCTGTGTTTGGGGTGGAGCTACATTATACCAATGCTACATTAATGGCACGAGCATGACATTAGAAACCATGAACCAGTGCTTAGCAGAGCATCACGTAAATGTGCACGATGTCATGTATATTTCATACTAACTCAGATACTCTTTAATTAATCTTTAATTCTATCTTACAAACCACTTACCAATTCAGTGTCATGGGATGTAATTAAAATAAATGACAATTAATCTGACTTTTGAAGTCCTGTTATTCCATTTTCCAAAAACGCTGTCACCTGCACTGTCTCTGAGTGAGTACAGTAGGTTGTAGTCAGACTAGAAACTAGAACATGATGACAGGAATCAGCGTCGGTCCCTAGAAGACCTGCAGTACTCCAGATCTCCACATTCCCCTCCGCTAGCATCACCGTTTCCCTGGCAACCCCATCACTGGCTGCACTAACCCTGGTCCATTCTTCATCCTGTTTGTTTGTTTGCTCCAGTGTTGCTGTGTCCCCTGGTCCCCGTTTAATCTCATGAGCTTGTGGATTTAAACCTCGTGGTTTTCCCAGGCTGCTCGCTGTGTTACATGTTTCACGTTGTTACCTGTTTCTGTAGAATATTGCGTTCTCTCAGTTAGCCTGGTCATTTAATTTATTTGTTTTTGTCTTTTGATTTCTTTTTGTCATGTATACTACTTGTAGTTCATGTCCTGGCTGTGGTTCGTGTCCTGGGTGTAGTTTGTGTCCTGGCTGTGTGGTTCGTGTCCTGGGTGTGGTTCGTGTCCTGGATGTGGTTTGTGTCCTGGCTGTGGTTCATGTTTGGCTGTGTTTTGTGTCCTGGCTGTGGTTTGTGTTTGGCTGGGGTTCATGTCCTGGCTTCTCTGGTACCTCGACCCGGGACAGTTTTACTGACCCTGTTTATGGGATAGATTTTAAATCTCTCTCCTCTCTCTCAGTGTTTGTCTCAGTCATTCTGCATTACAGAACAACCACCCATCTAAGGATGACTCCAGTGGCCACGCCTCCAGCCCAAGCCGTTACAGCCAACCTGCAGTAAGTTTCTCAGGCCAGGTTGCTGCCGTAGCCAGTGGGATAATAACATTGAAGAAGAGGCTCTATTATTTACACTGAGGTTCACCGCCTGCTTGGCCATATAAATCCACAATATAAGTCTTATATATAGAGAGCAATTTTATTTTGATCTTGTTAGATCGTGTTCGGTGTTTGTCACTGTGTGTGTAAGCCCTGCTGTCAGGCTGGACCTCATGTGTTGACTCTAACGTCACAAAAGCTTCATTTTGAAATGTCCTTCACGTCTCACACAGGGCTGCAGTCTCAGCTCGTCCTGAACTTCACCAGCATGTCTGTGTCTGCTCACATGGCCACAGTCCTCCGCTCATTCCCTTCTTTAAACGATAAGTAGCTGTGTATTGTGTGTATTGTGACTTTCAGTTAAATACACTTTAGATTACTCAAATCATGTAAGGCGCTGATACAAAGAACGAAACCATGAAAACCTGAGTCAGCATTCATGAATTTGGCTTGATAAAGTGGCGTTTTTGTGATGGTACACGCCATGTGCTAATGGAACAGGATTAGAGTTTTGGGGGACTCACCGATACCTTCTTTATCTTCTTCATCTGTGGTCAGCGGTAGAAGACATGGGACACTTCCAGTCTGCCCTCTGTAGGTGGCTGGCAGTACTGCAGACTCAGAGCCCTGCGTGTGTTTCGACGCACTCGTGGTTTTCTGTCGGGACGTTGGAGAGGATTAATTTGGTCTTTTATCCCCAGATGCACTGAGTGCGTCTCTTTCTGTTGAAGGGTGTCTTGCGCACACTGGAACTGTCATTCAGAGGCGAGGCTGTCACAGCCCAAAGGAAGTCCTGCACCGTTCAGAGTTCAGAGTTCAGAGTTCAGAAGCACAGCAGGAAGAATATGAGTCGGCAGTGGAGATGAGGCAAGTTCATAAGGACCATGTGTACGTGTTTAATGTGTGTAATGTGTGTAACGTGTTTAATGTGTATAATGTGTGTAATGTGTGTAACGTGTTTAATGTGTGTAATGTGTGTAATGTGTGTAATGTGTTTAATGTGTTTCTATTTCACCCAGAGTGGGTTGATCATAAAGGCATATTGACCTGAGAAACAGAACGCATCAGATAGAAAGCACAAGTGATAATATATAAATAAAGGAGAGGAGAGAGAAGGTGAGAAAGAGAGAGGAGAAAGAGGAGAGAGGAGGAGAGAGAGAGAGAGAGAGAGAGAGAGAGAGAGAGAGAGAAGGACAAAGAGCAAGCAAGGTGTATAATACCCAAGGGGAACCACTGAATGTGGTTTGTTAGATTAGTTTAAATCAGGTTTGTTAGATTAGTTTAAATCAGGTTTGTTAGATTCGTTTAGATCAGGTTTGTTAGATTAATTTAGATTATGAAGAGGTTTGATTGACACAATACCCTCAAGTACTGCAAGACATGCTGTCCAGTGTCATGTCAAGACCAAGAACAGGATGCTGAATAATGCCCTCTGGTCTAATGAATACTCATTTGAATACTTCAACACAATGTCTTTCAGTACAAAAATGGAATGAGCATTACAAGAATCATTTCAGAGTTTGAGGGAATGTCATAGAAGAACGACAGATGAATGAACAGATGTCTTCGGTTTTCAAAACTTCACAGGCTGATGATGAGATATGAAGGAGTTAGAAATGTGTATGGAGTTAGAAATGTGGATGTAGTTAGAGATGTAGATGTAGTTGTATTCTTTAAAATAAACTGACAAGGGCATTTTTGTAGAATAATGAGGTTTGCAGGATAATGAAGTTGTTTTAATAATTACGATTTTTCTAATGCTCATCATTTAAACCACAGACGTTAAAATAACCGAACTGCTTGTCCGTGTTCTTATTGCTGGTTGTTATTGGAGACCACGAGGCTGAGAGCGTTAGGTAAGAGTCCTGCTCTGCCTCTCCTAACCCTACTGCCCGTCCTCCTCCAGGTTTAATCAGGACATCTTGTCCTGGAGAAGAGAGCTAAAAGCATGGAGAAACATCTCTTACTGCATAGTAGACAGGTACGCCTGACCTTATCAGAAGGGCAACATTGATTTCAGCATCAGGGGAGGGAAGAGCTAACATTTAATTGTTTGTGATCATTTTAAATACTCAAAAGGTTTTGCCGAGGGGAAACTTTTTCACTGCGTCTCATTGGCTAGATATAATTATCTCTTTTTCTTCCCATTGGCTGTCAGCTGGTTAGCTGGTCAGCTAACTGATATGGGATATGTAGGATCTAAAGGTTCTGGCCCATATCGGGTCAGAATAACTTCAGTAATGTCTGCGCTATCCTCCCCTGTCAGCATTAACACACATGTACTGTGAGTTTGGTATGAACTGGAGCAGCCCCGTCGACGGGGGGGGGGGGCCCATCAAAGAGCCCAGCAATTTATTTTTTATTTAAAGTCTATAATTTTAAATATAATCTTGAAATCTTTCATTAATATAAAATTCTGTACTCAAAATAAGCTCAGTGGCTAAAATATATATGTTTTTTACCTATCTGCACATGAAACTTTCTTGTCCCGGGCTAAAATTGTTTCACAGCAAGACTGTCAACAGGCCTGACTGGAGCTATTAGTAAGTTTCATTCATTGTTTCACAGTGTCACTTTGGTTAAAACTTCCTTCTTCAAAGATTGTGAAAATCCAACCACCAGTTAAGACACCCAGACTGGTCAGAGAGTTCAGGGCAGAAGCAGGAGTGTCACGATACCAAAACATTTGTTTTGATACTGATAGTAGGTAATGAATTTCAATACTGATACAGAAACTATAATGTTGTCTGGATACAAAACGTTTTATTTCAATAGCAAGTCATAAACTTCCAGACAATATCAAACTTCTCAGTTATGTATGCAAACAACATTAAAATGACTACAGGACAAATACATTTCCAGTAAGTTTTTATTTTCTACAAACCTGGATGTTTGCATTAGTTTGAACATAAACATCTAAAGTTATATTAGTTTAACAACATTTAACATTAGATCTTTAAGCGATACAACTAGTAAGTAATTATTTATATCTGCCCCTTTAATATACCTGCCCCTTCAATGTACCTGCCTCTTTAATATACCTGTAGATTTTATTGATTTTAGTTTTGTTTCATTTTCCTCTCCTAGGTATATAAATGATTCAGTTACCCTGCAAAAATAAGCCATTTTTCATTTGCTTTAAATATCACAAATACTGGTACCTGGACAGGGCTAAAATGATCATGTGAGTGTCGAGTTAGGTCAAAAAACAGGAGGTAATTAAGCTTGTAATCTTCTCAGTGGAGGAAGTCAAAAACACAGACATGTCAAAAACACAGATCTGGGTCGTGGAGAATAACACTCAGCCAGGTTCAAAAAGGTTCTGGAAGGGAGGAAAGAAGGACACCATCACCATCAGAGTCTCTGAGCTCCACCAAGGAAAGAGTTGGGCTTTCAGGTGCTCCAGGAGACCAGGAGAGACCAGCTGTGCTGCAGGAGAGACCAGCTGTACAGGAGGAGAGATGAGCTGTGTAGGAGAAGAGACCAGCTGTGCAGGAGGAGATACCAGCTGTACAGGAGGAGAGACCAGTTGTGTAGGAGGAGAGACCAGCTGTGTAGGAGGAGATTCCAGCTGTTCAGGAGGGGGGAGACCAGCTGTGCTGCAAGAGAGACCAGCTGTGCTGCAGGAGAGACCAGCTGTGTAGGAGGAGATTCCAGCTGTGCAAGAGGAGAGACCAGCTGTGCTGCAAGAGAGACCAGCTGTGCTGCAAGAGAGACCAGCTGTGCTGCAGGAGAGACCAGCTGTGCAGGAGGAGAGACGAGCTGTGCTGCAGGAGAGACCAGCTGTGCAGGAGGAGAGACCAGCTGTGCAGGAGGAGAGACGAGCTGTGCAGCAGGAAAGACCTGCTGTGCTGCAGGAGAGACCAGCTGTGTAGCAGGAGAGACCAGCTGTGCTTCAGGAGAGACCAGCTGTGTAGGAGGAGAGACCAGCTCTCACACTTGGCTTCCTCTAGTCCCGTGGCCCCTTGGCATTGTTTTTTGTGCTTTCAGTTTCGGCTGGATCGTTCCTAGTTTGCAGTTATTTACCTTGGTTTATTAACAAAGATTTGAGGTCATGACCTCTGGGTAATTTATATTCTCAACCTCACCTGTGAGGAGCTGAGAAGGTTCAGTGTGAGGAGCTGAGATGGTTCAGTGTGAGTAGCTGAGATGGTTTAGAGTGAGGAGCTGAGATGGTTCAGAGTGAGGAGCTGAGATGGTTCAGAGTGAGGAGCTGAGATGGTTCAGTGTGAGGCACTGAGATGGTTCAGTGTGAGTAGCTGAGATGGTTCAGAGTGAGGCACTGAGATGGTTCAGTGTGAGGAGCTGAGATGGTTCAGTGTGAGTAGCTGAGATGGTTTAGAGTGAGGAGCTGAGATGGTTCAGAGTGAGGAGCTGAGATGGTTCAGAGTGAGGAGCTGAGATGGTTCAGTGTGAGGCACTGAGATGGTTCAGTGTGAGTAGCTGAGATGGTTCAGAGTGAGGCACTGAGATGGTTCAGTGTGAGGAGCTGAGATGGTTCAGTGTGAGTAGCTGAGATGGTTCAGAGTGAGGAACTGAGATGGTTCAGTGTGAGGAGCTGAGATGGTTCAGTGTGAGGAGCTGAGATGGTTCAGTGGGAGGAGCTGAGATGGTTCAGTGGGAGGAGCTGAGGTGGTTCAGTGTGAGGAGTTGAGATGGTTCAGTGTGAGGAGCTGAGATGGTTCAGTGTGAAGAGCTGAGGTGGTTCAGTGTAAGGAATTGAGATGGTTCAGTGGGAGGAGCTGAGATGGTTCAGAGTGAGGAGCTGAGGTGGTTCAGTGTGAGGAGTTGAGATGGTTCAGTGTGAGTAGCTGAGATGGTTCAGAGTGAGGAAGTGAGATGGTTCAGTGTGAGGAGCTGAGATGGTTCAGTGTGAGGAGCTGAAATGGTTCAGTGTGAGGAGTTGAGATGGTTCCGTGTGAGGAGCTGAGATGGTTCAGTGTGAAGAGCTGAGATGGTTCAGTGTGAGGAGCTGACGTGGTTCAGTGTGAGGAGCTGAGATGGTTCAGTGTGAGGAGCTGAGATGGTTCAGTGTGAGGAGCTGAGATGGTTCAGTGTGAGGAGCTGAGATGGTTCAGGGTGAGGAGCTGAGATGGTTCAGTGTGAGGAGCTGAGATGGTTCAGAGTGAGGAGCTGATATGGTTCAGAGTGAGGAGCTGAGATGGTTCAGTGTGAGGAGCTGAGATGGTTCAGGGTGAGGAGCTGAGATGGTTCAGAGTGAGGAGCTGAGATGGTTCAGAGTGAGGAGCTGAGATGGTTCAGAGTGAGGAGCTGAAATGGTTCAGTGTGAGGAGTTGAGATGGTTCTGTGTGAGGAGCTGAGATGGTTCAGTGTGAGGAGCTGAGATGGTTCAGTGTGAGGAGCTGACGTGGTTCAGTGTGAGGAGCTGAGATGGTTCAGTGTGAGGAGCTGAGATGGTTCAGTGTGAGGAGCTGAGATGGTTCAGTGTGAGGAGCTGAGATGGTTCAGGGTGAGGAGCTGAGATGGTTCAGTGTGAGGAGCTGAGATGGTTCAGGGTGAGGAGCTGAGATGGTTCAGTGTGAGGAGCTGAGATGGTTCAGAGTGAGGAGCTGATATGGTTCAGAGTGAGGAGCTGAGATGGTTCAGTGTGAGGAGCTGAGATGGTTCAGGGTGAGGAGCTGAGATGGTTCAGAGTGAGGAGCTGAGATGGTTCAGAGTGAGGAGCTGAGATGGTTCAGAGTGAGGAGCTGAGATGGTTCAGTGTGAAGAACTGAGATGGTTCAGTGTGAAGAGCTGAGATGGTTTAGAATGAGGAGCTGAGATGGTTCAGAGTGAGGAGCTGAGATGGTTCAGTGTGAGGCACTGAGATGGTTCAGTGTGAGGAGCTGAGATGGTTCAGTGTGAGGAGCTGACGTGGTTCAGTGTGAGGAGCTGAGATGGTTCAGTGTGAGGAGCTGAGATGGTTCAGTGTGAGGAGCTGAGATGGTTCAGTGTGAGGAGCTGACGTGGTTCAGTGTGAGGAGCTGAGATGGTTCAGTGTGAGGAGCTGAGATGGTTCAGTGTGAGGAGCTGAGATGGTTCAGTGTGAGGAGCTGAGATGGTTCAGGGTGAGGAGCTGAGATGGTTCAGTGTGAGGAGCTGAGATGGTTCAGGGTGAGGAGCTGAGATGGTTCAGGGTGAGGAGCTGAGATGGTTCAGTGTGAGGAGCTGAGATGGTTCAGAGTGAGGAGCTGAGATGGTTCAGTGTGAGGAGCTGAGATGGTTCAGGGTGAGGAGCTGAGATGGTTCAGAGTGAGGAGCTGAGATGGTTCAGAGTGAGGAGCTGAGATGGTTCAGAATGAGGAGCTGAGATGGTTCAGTGTGAAGAACTGAGATGGTTCAGTGTGAAGAGCTGAGATGGTTCAGTGTGAGTAGCTGAGATGGTTTAGAATGAGGAGCTGAGATGGTTCAGAGTGAGGAGCTGAGATGGTTCAGTGTGAGGCACTGAGATGGTTCAGTGTGAGGCACTGAGATGGTTCAGTGTGAGGCACTGAGATGGTTCAGTGTGAGTAGCTGAGATGGTTCAGAGTGAGGCACTGAGATGGTTCAGTGTGAGTAGCTAAGATGGTTCAGAGTGAGGAACTGAGATGGTTCAGTGTGAGGAACTGAGATGGTTCAGTGGGAGGAGCTGAGATGGTTCAGGGTGAGGAGCTGAGAGGGTTCAGGGTGAGGAGCTGAGATGGTTCAGTGTGAGGAGCTGATATGGTTCAGAGTGAGGAGCTGAGATGGTTCAGAGTGAGGAGCTGAGGTGGTTTAGTGTGAGGAGCTGAGATGGTTCAGGGTGAGGAGCTGAGATGGTTCAGTGTGAGGAGCTGAGATGGTTCAGGGTGAGGAGCTGAGATGGTTCAGAGTGAGGAGCTGAGATGGTTCAGAGTGAGGAGCTGAGATGGTTCAGTGTGAGGAGCTGAGATGGTTCAGTGTGAGGAGCTGAGATGGTTCAGTGTGAGGAGCTGAGATGGTTCAGGGTGAGGAGCTGAGATGGTTCAGTGTGAGGAGCTGAGATGGTTCAGAGTGAGGAGCTGAGATGGTTCAGTGTGAGGAGCTGAGATGGTTCAGGGTGAGGAGCTGAGATGGTTCAGAGTGAGGAGCTGAGATGGTTCAGAGTGAGGAGCTGAGATGGTTCAGAGTGAGGAGCTGAGATGGTTCAGTGTGAAGAACTGAGATGGTTCAGTGTGAAGAGCTGAGATGGTTCAGTGTGAGTAGCTGAGATGGTTTAGAATGAGGAGCTGAGATGGTTCAGAGTGAGGAGCTGAGATGGTTCAGTGTGAGGCACTGAGATGGTTCAGTGTGAGGCACTGAGATGGTTCAGTGTGAGGCACTGAGATGGTTCAGTGTGAGTAGCTGAGATGGTTCAGAGTGAGGAACTGAGATGGTTCAGTGTGAGGAACTGAGATGGTTCAGTGGGAGGAGCTGAGATGGTTCAGGGTGAGGAGCTGAGAGGGTTCAGGGTGAGGAGCTGAGATGGTTCAGTGTGAGGAGCTGATATGGTTCAGAGTGAGGAGCTGAGATGGTTCAGAGTGAGGAGCTGAGGTGGTTTAGTGTGAGGAGCTGAGATGGTTCAGGGTGAGGAGCTGAGATGGTTCAGTGTGAGGAGCTGAGATGGTTCAGGGTGAGGAGCTGAGATGGTTCAGAGTGAGGAGCTGAGATGGTTCAGAGTGAGGAGCTGAGATGGTTCAGTGTGAGGAGCTGAGATGGTTCAGTGTGAGGAGCTGAGATGGTTCAGTGTGAGGAGCTGAGATGGTTCAGGGTGAGGAGCTGAGATGGTTCAGTGTGAGGAGCTGAGATGGTTCAGGGTGAGGAGCTGAGATGGTTCAGTGTGAGGAGCTGAGATGGTTCAGAGTGAGGAGCTGAGATGGTTCAGTGTGAGGAGCTGAGATGGTTCAGGGTGAGGAGCTGAGATGGTTCAGAGTGAGGAGCTGAGATGGTTCAGAGTGAGGAGCTGAGATGGTTCAGAGTGAGGAGCTGAGATGGTTCAGTGTGAAGAACTGAGATGGTTCAGTGTGAAGAGCTGAGATGGTTCAGTGTGAGTAGCTGAGATGGTTTAGAATGAGGAGCTGAGATGGTTCAGAGTGAGGAGCTGAGATGGTTCAGTGTGAGGCACTGAGATGGTTCAGTGTGAGGCACTGAGATGGTTCAGTGTGAGTAGCTGAGATGGTTCAGAGTGAGGCACTGAGATGGTTCAGTGTGAGTAGCTAAGATGGTTCAGAGTGAGGAACTGAGATGGTTCAGTGTGAGGAACTGAGATGGTTCAGTGGGAGGAGCTGAGATGGTTCAGGGTGAGGAGCTGAGAGGGTTCAGGGTGAGGAGCTGAGATGGTTCAGTGTGAGGAGCTGAGATGGTTCAGGGTGAGGAGCTGATATGGTTCAGAGTGAGGAGCTGAGGTGGTTCAGAGTGAGGAGCTGAGGTGGTTTAGTGTGAGGAGCTGAGATGGTTCAGGGTGAGGAGCTGAGATGGTTCAGTGTGAGGAGCTGAGATGGTTCAGGGTGAGGAGCTGAGATGGTTCAGAGTGAGGAGCTGAGATGGTTCAGAGTGAGGAGCTGAGATGGTTCAGTGTGAGGAGCTGAGATGGTTCAGTGTGAAGAACTGAGATGGTTCAGTGTGAAGAGCTGAGATGGTTCAGTGTGAGGAGCTGAGATGGTTTAGTGTGAGGAGCTGAGATTGTTTAGTGTGAGGAGCTGAGATGGTTCAGAGTGAGGAGCTGATATCGTTCACTGTGAAGAACTGAGGTGGTTCAGTGTGAGGAGCTCGTTTACAATGTATGGGTGTTTTTGCCAGATGTTGTCCAAGACGGGCAGAATACATGTGCAAGCTGAGAATTTAAAATATGTTTAATCAAAGACAAACATAAAACTCCTAGAAAAACCCCCACAGCAAACATCCAGCAACACATCAAAGAATAACCAGCAACTAACAGAAATAACAAATGGGATTCCACACACACACACACACACACACACACACACACACACACACACACACACACACACTGAAGGGGAAAGAACCGCACTGAGGGGGACAGAACTATTTAACAAACGAGTTTATACGCACACACACTGAGGGGGAGAGAACCATTTAACAAATGAGTTCATACACATACACACACACACACACACACACACACACACACTGAGGGGGACAGAACCATTTAATAAACAGGTTTATATGCACACATGCAGCGAAAGAACAAGATTCTGTGGAAACAAGGCACAGGCGAACAAGGGAGCGTGTTAGCAACGTGTGTGGGGCCAGTAATCACACACAAAGGTGTTACATCCAAACACAAAATCACGTAGTGAACTTCACGTCAGGGGGGCGGGCCTCATACGTTCTTCATAGATCCCACCTTCTCTCACGCACAACTGCTCGACCACTGCTGCTTGCGGCCTGAGGATCTCCAGAGAACATCTCTAAACGTGTGCAAACAGTGAGCCTCTCCAGAGAACATCTCTAAACGTGTGCAAACAGTGAGGATCTCCAGAGAACATCTCTAAACGTGTGCAAACAGTGAGGATCTCCAGAGAACATCTCTAAACGTGTGCAAACAGTGAGGATCTCCAGAGAACATCTCTAAACGTGTGCAAACAGTGAGGATCTCCAGAGAACATCTCTAAACGTGTGCAAACAGTGATGATCTCCAAAGAACATCTCTAAACGTGTGCAAACAATGAGGATCTCCAGAGAGGATCTGTGCTGAGGGTTGTGATCTGAGTGTGGGGTTGTCTGTGTAGGCTACATCCATGTGATAAAATCATTTGACAGGAGTTAGTATTGTGACACACACACCCCACCACCTACACTTGAAAGTTATGCAAATAGAAAACTATTAACTATAAAACTAAATTATAGGTGGTCAGAGTCTGCGTGGTTGTCTGCATTAGTCTAGATTCCCATTTCAATGACAGCTGAATGTGGCTAACAAAATTACGTCTATTCTAACCCTATTAGAGGAATGCCAATACCCCCCCCCCACCACCACCAATACCCCCCCCCCCCACCACCAATACCCCACTGCACCCTGTCGTACCCCCCAGAGGAAAATGTAATTCCATCACGTCAACACATAACTGATATCCATGCAGACGAATGTTAGCTTTTACACCGAGAATGGGACACACTGGTATACATAGACAACAGATTTTACTCCCAGAAAACTAATCGTATGTAATATTTCAATCGAGCCTCAGGGGTTTAGAAGATATCTATATCCAAACTACTCATAATATTAGCGTCACGACGGTCAGGAGTCAATGCAGCATATTGACAAATCTCAAATGTCATGACTGCCGTCTGCAAAATCGGCTACAGCTGATATATGGTCCGCATATTTTCTTCATTATATCTAAATGTAAGTTGTCTTGTTTTTCCCACATACTGGAAACCACACTGAATACACACAAGGTAGAAAATATTACGACGGATATATGCTATACGTTTTATTTATTTATACTTTTTTACTGTCAGAGCCCAGAAAAGTGTTGATCTTTTTCAGCAAGGAAAGTAAGATGTGAAATTGTTCAAGTGTCAAATTGAGAGTGTTCAACGGAGAACAGACGGTAGAGCAGAGCGCACCGTGCGCATTCAGGAGCCGCTCCACGCGTGAACGTGAAGGGAGACGCGGAGGGTCTGGAGCAGAAAGGCCGTGCGCAAATACGCATCACACATCCACAGGTGATTCGCATTTCTGCCGTTTCCTCTGAAGAGTTTCATCTGATGTTTTTGTAAGAGTAACCGCTCCAGGACAGTGGAAATGGCAAACAGAAAATATCAGAAAGGCGCGCTGTGACGGTCGCTTGCCACTTTGCGAACTTTGCGAGCGTTATTCACTTTTTGTGACTTGCAGGCTTTTGGGCGTTTGGGTTTAATCGCAGGAGCAACATGAGTTCGCACTGCACGAGCTACTATAACACAGACCAAGTACTGGTGAACGCTTTCACCTGTCCTAAACCGGACGGCGATGCCGCCGCTGTCTTCTGCTGTGGTTTCAACGACATCAAGTATTGCTGCGATGATCCCAACAGTTTTTTCCCGTATGAATACGGATACATGTTCTGGCTGAGGTAAGAAAACGCTCCGTCCTTGTGTCTATACTAGGTGCACCCAGATCAACCCAGACCGCGCGGTGAACGCTGCTCCAACACGCACCAGCGCACACGTCCGTGTGTTAACACTCGCTCGGAAAACATTCTGCACGGGTTTGAAACAACCGTGAAACGACTCCAGAAGTGCCCTGATGGATATCACTCTTCATCTAGGACAAATGGAGTATATGTTACTGGGGTTTTAGATATCATTCAGTTGTAATACATATCTTAATCTTATTCTTAAACTTAATATCTTACATATCTGAAGAATTAGCATAGACTCAGTTATTATTAACATTATAAACATTAAGCTGTAAACTAGAAGCGCTAGAAGCGCGTGCCCGCGGAGCCGGTCTGTAGTGGCACTACTGTAGTGACGAGTCAGCAACTCAGCAGCGTTAAACGTGCCGAATCGAATATTCGAATAGGACAAGCACGTGGTGCAGATGACCGAGCAGACAATCATTCCTCGAATTTAATATTTTACTTTCGACCTTTGGACAGTTCTGGTCAATTCATGAACCTTTCTATGGATATGGATGGATAATTTCTTAGCTGTACACAGAAGCTCTTTGTGTGTGTGTGTGTGTGTGTGTGTAGCCTCCTAACGTGATTAACTCTGTCGATTTCAGACAAGGGTGTTAGTTTTCCAATTCCTCCCAGATCCTAGCCATAAATTACAGCACACACTCACTGGATATCTGCACCTGTCTTCCTATAATGAACTGTTATTATGAAGTGTTACCCAGGTTTCTGACACCCTGTCTTAGCTGTGCTTTTGTGCCTCAGTCCTATGCTTTAATTTGAAGCACCTGCAATTTTTACAGATAGGTGTTTTAATAGTATTAATAAGATACTATTGGATACTATGAACCTGCTGTTATTGAAGAAGAGAAGTTGAAGGAGTGTATGTAACTCATGCTAATTAACATATATTAACATATGCTAATTGATAATCATTCATCTTCACATTGCCACATCTGTGTTAACTGAGGTCTGCATCCTCTCAGACTCTCTGGACACTCAATAAAGTGTTAATCCCTTACATCCCATATGAGCAGCAGAATTACACACCCTGTTGACTTCTTGCAATTCTCTGGAACGTCCACGTTAAGAAAGACCACGAGTCTGTCAGCAGAGTCAAGGCTGGGTGGAGTCTCGTAGGAACCAGTCGCCATAAGCTCATTACTGCCAAACGCTGTTTCTGTATATATTTCAGTTTCGTTTATTGTAGTTGTGAATGCCACCCCCTCCCCAACACACACACACCTTCTCTCTCTCTCTCTCTCTCTCTCTCTCTCTCTCTCTCTCTCTCTCTCTCTCTCTCTCTCTCTCTCTCTTCCTCGGTGTAAGTGTCTCACTCTTTTCCTCCCAGTATCGGGGCTCTGGTCGGGCTCTCCATAGCTGCCGTGGTTCTGCTAGCGTTCCTCATCACTCTGTGTGTGCTCTGTTACCTGTTCATCACCACCAAACCCAAAGGACTGGACAATGGCCTCACCCTCCAGGTGTCAGGTACGGGCAGGAACATGCACACACATTATTATATATATTATACCTTGTAAATCCTGTAAAGGCTGCTTTGTGACAACGTGTGTTGTGAAAAGCGCTATGCAAACAAATTTTGGTTTGATTTGATTTGGTTATATGCAAACACACAGACTAACGTGCATTTACACAGACGTGTCATCAAACCCACGTGAGATCTATTAAAGACAAATACAGATTCAGGGACACAGTGGCCCACGGTCAGTGTGCAAACACGGGCAGATCTACAAAACATTATAAACAAACAAAAATAAACAAACAGGCTGTAAATATGAAACAACAAAGAATCGCTAAATATAGACAGCAGCTTGGGTGACAGAAGCAGCAGACAACGAGGATGGGGCCATGTTTTCTTTACTATCCATCTCAAAGCTCAAAGCACAGCACACACTCACATATATTAAAGAAAAGAGGAGAAAGCTCTAAATCAGAAAGAAGCGTGTAAAGCGCCAGAGCCACACACGGGTTCACTCTTAATGCACCGCGCCGACCTGCAGGACCTGTGGGCATGTAACGAGTGAGAGGGAATTAGAGACAGGTGCGTGTGATATTCAGTAGGTGGGGGATTGTGAGCGGGGGTGTGAACAGGAGGTGGAGTGTAGTGTAGTGGGCGGATCCCCTGTGGACCTGGCACCGCCTACCATGACAGAGCCCCTCCCCCCAGGAGCTCCACCCTCCTCCTAGAGCGTGGGGGCACCCAGGACACCGTGGTGCCAGACGGTCCAGGGAGATAGTGGTGGCTGGAAACCAAGAACACACTCAAGTGTGTGTCAAGTGTGTGAGTCCGGTCCCATTGTGAATGCGCCAGTTCTGGACTCACCAGATAGGAAGACCAGGTTCTAGGATGCTCATGACAGTAAGCTAAGGAATCATATTTGCTCCACTTTACCGTTAGCTTGAGGGTTATAGCCTCAGGGTTACAGACCTGGCATGGGAAGGAATTGGTGGTGTGTCCCCAAGCGGTGGTCAGGTCTGTGATGAAATCGATGGCCAGGTGAGACCACAGACGTGTGGGTGTTGGAAGGGGGTGCAGCTTACCTGCAGGCAGAGTGCTCTAGGTACGCACTTTGAGCATGAGGCGACGTGGTTGTTTAGCCTCTTGGTGTTGTGGAGGTACTCGAGGTTTTTCTAGTCGGTGATCACCATGAAGGGGTGCTGCGCTCCCTCGAGCCAGTGGTACCAGAGGTACCATTGTCTCCACTCCTCAAGCGTGAGCTTGATGGCCAGCAGCTTCGTATCATCTCCCTATCACCTACCAACTGGAAAACCCAGGTTATGCGGAACCAACAGCAAGAGGCAGAGAACCTAATCGCTCTATCAGGCCAGTCTTTACTGTCCTCCTCCCAGTTCAGTCTGTCCCTCCCAGTCCAGTCTGTCCTCCTCCCAGTCCAGTCTGTCCTCCTCCCAGTCCAGTCTGTCCCTCCCAGTCCAGTCTGTTCTCCTCCCAGTCCAGTCTGTCCTCCTCCCAGTCCAGTCTGTCCCTCCCAGTCCAGTCTGTCCTCCTCCCAGTCCAGTCTGTCCTCCTCCCAGTCCAGTCTGTCCCTCCCAGTCCAGTCTGTTCTCCTCCCAGTCCAGTCTGTCCTTCCCAGTCCAGTCTGTCCTCCTCCCAGTCCAGTCTGTCCTCCTCCCAGTCCAGTCTGTTCTCCTCCCAGTCCAGTCTGTCCTCCTCCCAGTCCAGTCTGTCCCTCCCAGTCCAGTCTGTCCTCCTGCCAGTCCAGTCTGTCCTCCTCCCAGTCCAGTCTGTCCTCCTCCCAGTCCAGTCTGTCCTTCTCCCAGTCCCTCCGGTCTACCTGAGCACCACCTGTATGAGCTCTTGCAATTCAGACTGTAATTGGATCTGACACTCAAAGCATCAAGGAAAATCACAGGAGTGTGGCACAGAGTGCAGGTGCATGGCCGACTCAAGCGGACACTCATGTTAGAGCTTGACCCTGTGAAAACCATCAATGACACATTGGTTAGTTTCTCAGCAAGAGACACCAGAAAGACATCAGAAAGACATCAGATGTCTCCATACACTGAATGGTCAAATACATTGTATGAAATATGTACAACGCCCATTGTGGTACAGTTGTGATCAAATTTATTCAACCCCCACTGAAATAAAGTGTTTTGGCCAGTTTGACATTGATTTTGATCATTTCAGTCATCTTATTTACAATTATATCAAAGAGGCACTTATAAATTAGACAAACATAACATAATATTTATGATGGAATAACCACAAATGTCTTTACTGTGCTCACATCATTATCAGTTTTATTCAACCCCCTAGTGACATTATTTTTTAGTACTTAGTACAACATCCTTTTCCAGTTATGACAGCTTTCAAGCGTGAAGCATAGCTTGACACAAGTGTCTTGCAGCGACCTATGGGTATCTTAGCCCATTCTTCATGGGCAAAAGCCTCCAGTTCAGTCACATTCTTAGGCTTGCGCACTGCAACTGCCTTCTTTAGGTCCCACCAGAGGTTCTCAATTGGATTTAAGTCTGGTGATTGCGATGGCCACTCTAGAATGTTCCAGCCTTTCATGTTCAACCATGCTCTAGTGGACTTGGATGTGTGCTTCGGATCATTGTCCTGTTGGAAGGTCCAACGTCTCCCAAGCCGCAGGTTTGTGACTGACTCCATCACATTTTCCTCCAAGATCTCCTGGTACTGAAGGGAATTCATGGTACCCTGCACACGTTGAAGCTTTCCTGTACCATTAGAAGCAAAACAGCCCCAAAGCATAATTGACCCCCCGCCATGCTTCACAGTAGGCAAGGTGTTCTTTTGTTCATAAGCCTGGTTCTTCCTTCTCCAAACATAGCGCTGGTCCATTGTCCCAAACAGTTCTAATTTAGTTTCCAAAACCTGTTCCAAAACCTTTGTGGCTTGTCCACATGACTTTTGGCATACTGCAGTCGACTTTTCTTGTTCTTTGGAGTCAGCAAGGGGGTGCGTCTGGGCGTTCTGGCATGGAGGTCTTCGTTATGCAGTGCGCGCCTTATTGTCTGAGCTGAAACTTCAGTGCCCACATCTGACAGGTCTTTTTTCAGTTCCTTAGCAGTCACGCGGGGATTTTTCTCCACATTACGCTTCAGGTAGCGCACAGCAGTCGCGGTCAGGATCTTCTTTTTGCCACGACCAGGTAACGTTTCCACTGTGCCCTTTAACTTGAACTTGCGAATGATACTTCCGATAGTGTCTCTTGGAATATTTAACAACTTCGCAATCTTTTTATATCCATTGCCATTCTTGTGAAGAGCAATAACCTCTTCTCTTGTCTTCTGGGACCATTCTCTTGCCTTCACCATGCTTGGAAACACACCAGTAGATGTCTAGAAGGAGCTGAGTATCACAGTCCTTTTAAATCTGCCTAATTGGTGCTTATCATGCTTGATTGCTGCTCGTTGACATCCACAGATGTTTTCAATACCTGATGGAAAACACTGGAATGAACCTCTGTTCTTAGGAGTGGTAGTCGTAAAGGGGTTGAATAATTGTGTCAATGAAGAAATCACAAAAAGGCCATTTAATACTTTATGACAAAAAAAATTGATGCTATCTTAGTTGCATTTAGTTCTTTAACAAGTCCTTGTAAGATTTCATTATGAACACAATTACAAATGTGCACTGAATTCCATAAAACCCTTCGCAGCATTGGGGGTTGAATAAATTTGATCACAACTGTATATCTCGTTAGGTAAGAATGCAGCTGTCATTGTGGTGTGGATGCACTGCAGATCTAGTGGTGTATGGAGCAGATCTAGTAGCGTATGGAGCAGATCTAGTGGTGTATGGAGCAGATCTAGTGGTGTATGGAGCAGATCTAGTGGTGTATGGAGCAGATCTAGTGGTGCATGGAGCAGATCTAGTAGCGTATGGAGCAGATCTAGTGGTGTATGGAGCAGATCTAGTGGCGTATGGAGCAGATCTAGTGGTGTATGGAGCAGATCTAGTAGCGTATGGAGCAGATCTAGTGGTGTATGGAGCAGATCTAGTGGTGTATGGAGCAGATCTAGTGGTGTATGGAGCAGATCTAGTGGTGCATGGAGCAGATCTAGTAGCGTATGGAGCAGATCTAGTGGTGTATGGAGCAGATCTAGTGGCGTATGGAGCAGATCTAGTGGTGTATGGAGCAGATTTAGTGGCGTATGGAGCAGATCTAGTGGTGTATGGAGCAGATCTAGTGGCGTATGGAGCAGATCTAGTGGTGTATGGAGCAGATTTAGTGGCGTATGGAGCAGATCTAGTGGTGTATGGAGCAGATCTAGTGGCGTATGGAGCAGATCTAGTGGCGTATGGAGCAGATCTAGTAGCGTATGGAGCAGATCTAGTGGTGCATGGAGCAGATCTAGTAGCGTATGGAGCAGATCTAGTGGTGCATGGAGCAGATCTAGTAGCGTATGGAGCAGATCTAGTGGTGTATGGAGCAGATCTAGTAGCGTATGGAGCAGATCTAGTGGTGTATGGAGCAGATCTAGTGGTGTATGGAGCAGATCTAGTAGCGTATGGAGCAGATCTAGTGGTGTATGGAGCAGATCTAGTAGCGTATGGAGTAGATCTAGTGGTGTATGGAGCAGATCTAGTGGCGTATGGAGCAGATCTAGTGGTGTATGGAGCAGATCTAGTGGCGTATGGAGCAGATCTAGTGGAGTATGGAGCAGATCTAGTAGCGTATGGAGCAGATCTAGTGGTGCATGGAGCAGATCTAGTAGCGTATGGAGCAGATCTAGTGGTGTATGGAGCAGATCTAGTGGCGTATGGAGCAGATCTAGTGGAGTATGGAGCAGATCTAGTAGCGTATGGAGCAGATCTAGTGGTGCATGGAGCAGATCTAGTAGCGTATGGAGCAGATCTAGTGGTGTATGGAGCAGATCTAGTGGCGTATGGAGCAGATCTAGTGGCGTATGGAGCAGATCTAGTAGTGTATGGAGCAGATCTAGTGGTGCATGGAGCAGATCTAGTAGCGTATGGAGCAGATCTAGTGGTGTATGGAGCAGATCTAGTAGCGTATGGAGCAGATCTAGTGGTGTATGGAGCAGATCTAGTAGCGTATGGAGCAGATCTAGTGGTGTATGGAGCAGATCTAGTAGCGTATGGAGTAGATCTAGTGGTGTATGGAGCAGATCTAGTGGTGTATGGAGCAGATCTAGTGGTGTATGGAGCAGATCTAGTGGTGCATGGAGCAGATCTAGTAGCGTATGGAGCAGATCTAGTGGTGTATGGAGCAGATCTAGTAGCGTATGGAGTAGATCTAGTGGTGTATGGAGCAGATCTAGTGGTGTATGGAGCAGATCTAGTGGCGTATGGAGCAGATCTAGTGTTGTATGGAGCAGATCTAGTGTTGTATGGAGCAGATCTAGTGGTGTATGGAGCAGATCTAGTGGTGTATGGAGTGGATCTAGTGGTGTATGGAGAAGATCTAGTGGTGTATGGAGCAGATCTAGTGGTGTATGGAGCAGATCTAGTAGCGTATGGAGCAGATCTAGTGGTGTATGGGGCAGATCTAGTAGCGTACGGAGCAGATCTAGTGGTGCATGCAGCAGATCTAGTGGTGTATGGAGCAGATCTAGTGGCGTATGGAGCAGATCTAGTGGTGTATGGAGCAAATCTAGTGGTGTATGGAGCAGATCTAGTGGTGTTTGGAGCAGATCTAGTGGTGTATGGAGCAGATCTAGTGGTGTATGGAGCAGATCTAGTGGTGTATGGAGCAGATCTAGTGGTGTATGGAGCAGATCTAGTGGTGTATGGAGCAGATCTAGTGGTGTATGGAGCAGATCTAGTGTTGTATGGAGCAGATCTAGTGGTGTATGGAGCAGATCTAGTGGTGTATGGAGCAGATCTAGTGTTGTATGGAGCAGATCTAGTGGTGCATGGAGCAGATTTAGTAGCGTATGGAGCAGATCTAGTGGCTCCAATGAGAGGGTGTATGCCGCGTTACCTTCACACTGTTATAACAGGAAACAAGGCTAAGAGGCTAATGGTAGTGTGAACATTTGACTTTCCTTTGGTGTCTAGACTGTCCAATATACCACGTTTGTCATGTTTTAAAGGAGAACCAATGACCATCTGGGTGGGAGCGGCTTAAGGGGTTACATTGCACAGTAATGTCAGACCTGCCGAACCATCAGATCTTGGGCTTCACCTGGTGAACCTAATATCAGAATAGAATGGTGGGGAGAGAGAGAGAGAGAGAGAGAGAGAGAGAGAGAGAGAGAGAGAGAGAGAGAGAGAGACAGAGGAAATCATTCTAACAATAAGACCCCTCTAATCTGACAACATGGATCCATTGAGGTTGAGCACCAGTTCAGCTCTTTGTGTTATTGCTCTAGCAGTGGTGGGTGGTCCATAAAGGGCCACACCAAACCTTTGATTAACACCTCCGGGTTTGACATCACCAGCTCTCCAGGTTTAAACTAGTAAGCAGGCTCAGCTATTGTTAAAGAGAGACAAGAAGCAAAATTGGCTGGCACACTGGGGAGTGTATCAGTGACTGCAGTATAACCACAGACGTGTCTACATCACCAGCGCTGGGCGGGCCGGGCCGGGCTCTTCCCCCACAGCGCAGGAGACCTGCTGTATCATAACACTGAACCATGACATTTTTGTGGTTGTGCTCAGAGTCATACGTATTTCACAGAGGCTGTTTTGAAAACTGATTAATAATTACCAACATTAACTTTAATGGCCCACACGCAGGCGTGAGGTGTGAGATTGGTAAAGGTGCCTCAGGAGGAGAGAAAGCATCATGTTTATCTGTTTCATTTATTTAATATTTTATTATTTATTTTTATTGCCATGTTGGTTTGTGCACGAATTAAACACACGCCTAGGATTGTATTTGTTGTTTGTCAGACATCCATAATACAAAAGCATGAGAACCGTGAGGTTCTGGTATGACCCGCTGGCCCTGGGGGCCTCGTACCGACCGATTCTGGGCCCCAGAATCAGTGAGTTTGTGCGGCTACCTCCACCCAGATAAGGGCAGGCGGTGGCCTCTCTGGATGTGGGCGTCAGAGCTGAATCAGAAAGATGTTCCCCCCTCCTCACGACTGCCAGATGATGGAGACGTGTGGAAGCTTGCAGGACGTCTGCAGTAAGAGTGGAATGTGACACGGGCTTCCTGTCCGCTGCCTTAAACCGGCTTTGAGGGCAGATTTGTCCCTCACTCTTTCCCCATATACATGCTGCACAGTCTGACAGATATTCTGGAAAGCCATGTTGGTAGACAGCAAAGACATGACCAATGACAAAAGACTATTGTTGTTGACGGACAAGGTTTGGCTTCGTCTCTAGAATAATTTTAATTTATTAAAGTATTTTGTATCTCATGTTGGTTTGGTGATTCATGGCTAAGAATCCCCACCTGCTCCTAGATAAAGTTCCTCATGCTCTCGCAGTGGGATTTCATTTAGATCTCTGCTCGCTGTTGTAGTCGAGTAGCCATCTGATTATGTAGAGCAGACATGGAGACACTGCACTACCATACACAGGGGCGGAGCTGATCTGAGCATGCTCTCACATGTTGCCAGGGGCAACCACATGCCCCACCTCCAAATGCTCCACTGATTACGTTCTAATAAAGCAGCGAGTGTTGTGGTTCTGGAAGTGACGTCTGCTTGTCTCACACTCTCCTCAGGTTTCGAGCGGAGTGCCCAGGAGGGTCCGAGCCAGCCGGCCGCCCCGTCTGGACCGCAGGGGTTCCGCAAGCACTTCTTCAAGAGCAAACTGGACTGTGACGACCAGCCGGCCGACCCCGAGCGTCTGTTCCAGCGCTGCTTTGTGGCCACCGTTAACACCATCAACATGGAGGGCCAGTCTTAATGAAGCATCCGCCCCCTCATCCCCACATATGCACCATAAGCACCATAGCTCCGCCCTCCTAGCTTTGAGCCAACTCCACCCATCCATACTTACGTCAGCTCCATGCCAGCTCCGCCCACCCATGCCTATGCAAGTGCTATAGTGCCATGCTTATAGCCCTGCCCCGGGCTAGCTCCGCCCACCATCTTTATGTCAGCCCTGGGCTAGCTCCGCCCACCATCTTTATGTCAGCCCTGGGCTAGCCTCGCCCAACATCTTTATGTCAGCTCTGGGGTAGCTCCGCCCATCATCTTTATGTCAGCTCTAGGCTAGCTCCGCCCACCATGTTTGTCACACCCCCACACTCTCTTATATCCACTCACTCCCCACACACATTATATCCCCCCTCACACTTTGTTTTTGTGGGCCGGTCTGGGTTGCCGTGACCCAAAACCCATGTTGATCACTTCCTGCAGTTAGATGAGCTGGCAGAGGAGAGTTCTGGGAAACATCAAATTTAATCCCTTTGACTTAAAAACATTTAATGCATGATTCACAAATGTCACTGGAGGTTCATGAAATCCCAAGTGAACATATTTGACTTAATGTCTGCATGGCTCTTATGTGTCATTACAGCACACGTCAGGTCCTGTGACCCACGACCCAGCTCCTGTAGATTTAGACCACCTTGATAATTCATCTATAAATTACCTTGTTTACACAAACCTGCAAGATGACGTTATCTGGCAGGGAGGAGCAATTGGTTCTCAGGTCATGATTATGCAAGTCGTCAGGTCAAATTGGTGTTATTACAACAGCAGACGCCCCTGTGGATGCCTGCATGGGCACTTGCGTGGGCACTCACGTGGGCACTCTCGTGGATGCTCACGTGACCTTTCACGTGAGCGCTCCTATGGACACTCATCCAGTTACCAGCAAAATGTTCTCAGGTACATAATCAGCATGAGGAAGACATGCTTGACCACTTGTGTAATCTGCAGTGTCTGTAATCCTCCCGTCTTACATAATCCAACATACAAGAGGGAGAATACGATAAAGGCCATTTAGCTGTTTTTCAGAGTCGGATCCCGTCTGCTATGTGTGGGGAAGAGATGTTGGGGGAGGGGGGGGTAGTGTTGGGACTTAAAGTTAAAGAGCTCTGCTTTATATGCAAATCATCTATCCGTGTGTACTCAACCCTCTGTGTGTACTCAACCCTCTGTCTGTGTGTTCTCAACCCTCTGTGTGTACTCAACCCTCTGTGTGTACTCAACCCTCTGTGTGTTCTTAACCCTCTGTCTGTGTGTTCTCAACCCTCTGTGTGTACTCAACCCTCTGTGTGTGCTCAACCCTCTGTGTGTACTCAACCCTCTGTGTGTACTCAACCCTCTGTATGTGTGTACTCAACCCTCTGTGTGTGCTCAACCCTCTGTGTGTACTCAACCCTCTGTGTGTACTCAACCCTCTGTATGTGTGTACTCAACCCTCTGTATGTGTGTACTCAACCCTCTGTATGTGTGTACTCAACCCTCTGTGTGTACTCAACCCTCTGTGTGTACTCAACCCTCTGTATGTGTGTATTCAACCCTCTGTGTGTGCTCAACCCTCTGTGTGTACTCAGACATCTGTTTGTCAGGCGTCAATAGCCAGAGGTTATGTGCTAGGTTAGAGGTTATGTGCTAGGTCAGAAGGCTTGTGTGTAAGGTCAGAGGTTGTGTGCTAGGTCAGTGGTAATGTGCTAGGTCAGAGGTTATGTGCTAGGTCAGAGGTCATGTGCTAGGTCAGAGGTTATTCTGTTCAGAATGTGACATGATCCTAATCTCTGTAGGACTAAGGCCCTCCTCGAAACATCGTGTGTTGGTTGGTCTTTTGTTTTAATTGACGTGAAGCTGTTACTGTCTTGCTTAGATGTGTAACTATCTGTCCAAAGCCGTGATATTGGCAGCTTTGTGAAATATGTTCATGTTCAGAATATCTTACTCCTGGACACTTTTACACCTGGACACTTTAGTTATTGTTTGCTTGTTTTCAATGAACATTTATTCTCTTCAGTGCAGTCCTCATCTGATTAGACACGTTTTTTATCTTGCCTCCCTGAGAGCAACTGAATGATTTCTGCTGTTTTGTTTGTTGATAGGGGAGATGTTTTACTTACCTGATTGGTGAGCGTGTACCAGTCTGACTTTGAGCTCACGCAGACAGACGGGCAGCTTTGGTCATGAACTTCATTTGTGCTCTTTGTTCTGTTAATGCTCCTGCATCTGTTCTGTCTCTCTCTCTCTCTCTCTCTCTCTCTCTCTCTCTCTCTCTCTCTCTCTCTCTCTCTCTCTCTCATGTCACCACATGTCTGTGGTAGGCACAAGTATGGAAGGATGAAAGGTGACAAACCAATTCATAAAATCAATAATACAGGTGCAGCATAAAAACAGGAACCAATAAATAAATACATAAATATTTGACAGAAAATATTTTTCAAAAATTAATTTGATTGATTTATATAGTTATGGACATATTGATTTAAGGATTTATTAATTTATGTCTCTGTTCCATTATTCCATCCGTTAATGAGGTGGGCGAGACTAGTTCTAACGAGCTATTGGTTGACAGTGGGCAGAGGTGAGCAGCAAGGTGGACCAGACATAACTAAACAATAGAATCTGAACTAATCAGAAAATTGTGCATGGTTTTCAGTTTTGTCCCAGGTCCTGTGGGCGATCACCAGTGATGTCAGTAACGCGTTACTTAGTAACGCGTTACTCTAATCTTACCACTTTTTTCGGTAACGAGTAATATAACGCGCTACTATTTCCAGTCCAGTAATCAGATTAAAGTTACTTATCCAAATAACTGTGCGTTACTATTTTTATTTTCCCTAGTAAAAATATATTTTTGCTTTCTTCTTGTCTCAGTTCTACTTTTGCGTCTGACCGTAGCGCTCGACTCCGCACGCTGCGCGCTACCCTGTGAGAGCGCGAGCGCGTTTTACAAGTCATTTTTTGCAGTGTCCTCCCGAAACGATATGTGGTAGTATAAAGAAACACCCATCAAAAACAGGGGAAGGAACATTTACCTGGAGAATTTTAATGTTGCTTTGTGTTCCACGTTTGAAAAGTGCTGGAATTTTGACTAACGTCGCCTACTTTAAAATGCTTGAAATTGTAATGGTATTTCGTTTCACAAGCTGTCTGACTGAACAGGGGTGGGTTTCCCGAAACGTTCGTAGCGCTAAGTACTTCTTAACCTCGTACGTTTCATACGAGGTTACGAAGTACTTGGCGCTACGAACGTTTCGGGAAACCCACCCCAGTTCGCTTGTATTATGTTTACAAATAAATTTACAAATAATACTGCGCAGCTACACAAACGTAATGTCAGGAGAGTCTTGCCCTTTAAGTGACACTGGGGGGGGGGGGGCGTGGGGGGGGGGGGGGGGGGTTTGCCAGGGTTGCGTTATCAATAAAGTTTCCCTCCTCGGGATTTTTGGATTAAGCAGTTTCTGCCTCGGTTACCGAACCTGCTTCAATACATTGTTACTGTTAAAAATGCACTTCCAATAAAGTGAGTATTGGAAAATTTTATTTTGCTGCTGAATGTAACTACTAAAGTAACTTGTAATCTAACGTAGTTACTTTTAAAATAAAGTAATATGTAACGTAACTAAGTTACTTTTAAAAGGAGTAATCAGTAATCAGTAATCGGATTACTTTCTCAAGGTAACTTAGCCATCACTGGCGATCACAGATGAGCTGGACAAGCATAAGTTTCTTGTTTTATTACATTTTGTTGATCAAAAATGCATTTATATGAACGCCATCATGTTAATGTTGATTAATGAAATAATGACCTTGTGTTGCAGGTTGTCCAAAGCTGACGGGTCCATATGTATTTCATTTAGAGTTTCCCCAACTCTAAAATTAAACCTTCAACTCTATAATAAAACACAGTCACAGTGCCCACTGTCCAGCTCTTCAGCTATTAATCATAATCTCTCTATTCAGATTCAGATTACATTTTACTGTCATTACACAAGTACAAGGCAACGAATTCTACACTTCTGCTATCACTAATGCTGTAGTGCAGAACCCAAATGATTAAAAAACAAGGCAAGAATAATCAAACACCCATCTTTCTCCAAGATAGCTGCCTGTTGTTTTAGTCTACATCATTAGCATATTGGAGGAAGTTTATATATATATATATAATGCCAAATATCAGTTTATTCATATATTTCTTTCTTTCTATTTTATGCTGTATACGGTGGTACCTCGACATACGAGCTGCTCCACATACGAGTATTCCAAGTTACGAGCCGCAACGCGAGCGAAATTTCTGTTCGACATCCGAGCTCAAATTTGGGATACGAGCCGAGCTTCACGATGCTACCGCTAGTTGGCGCATCGGTCGTGTCAGTGTTTAGAGCGAGTGTATATTTTAATCTGAACTTTTTGTGTGCATCATGGGTCCCAATTAAGTATCCGCAGGTGGAAAGCCCGTTTAGAAGAAGAAGAGGATGATATCCATAGAAACGAACCAGGAGATAATTAATTTACACGATAAAGGAACTCGTGTCATTGAACTTTCAAGGATGTTCGACTGCAGTACGTCCACCATTTGTTAAAGCAGCGAAAGGTGCATCGAGTGCATACATCAAGGCAGTGGACGAGTTTATTACGCGTTTCCTGGTTGAAAAAGAAGGCTACGTCTCGCAGCAAATATTTAACTGCGATGAGACCGGCCTGTTCTGGAAATAAATCATTATTTACTTTATTGTTTATTTATACGTGTTGCATGTACATTGATTAAAAACATGTCTTTTCATAATTTAGGCTAACTTTGGGACTTTTTTTGAGGGCTGGAACCAATTAGAATTATTTACATTAATTCATATGGGGAAAATTCGTTTGAGATACGAGTTGTTCTACTTACGAGCTTGGGTCTGGAACGAATTAATCTCGTATGTTGAGGTACCACTGTATATTCATTCATTTATTGATGGTTTTGTCACCTTTTTTCCTCCATAGGAAACAGAAGATTGTTTGATAAATGTGCTATTATTAAAAAAATGTAACACTGTGAGAATTTAACAGGGTGTTTGTTTTATCACCTGAACACAAACTATTCATTAAAGGGATTTCTGAGCTTACATGTCAGTGTGTTGCATCAGTCTGATTGAACATGTCCATAACGCTGAGGTCTGCTGTCCTGTCCCCAGAACTGAGCATCTGAGTGAGTGAGTGAGTGAGTGAGTGAGTGTATGGTGCTTTTTCAGTGTCAGCAGAACCTGAACTGAACAACTTGAAACCATTATTACTTGAAAAAAAAGTCTGTGAAATTCATTCAGGTATGCAAAAATTCAAGTTAAAATTCAGGTTCAGGTTGAAATTCGGGGGTCAGGAAAGCATCTGGGATAGTTAGGATGAGCAAACAAACTCAGAGCTAATCGAACTGCATCTGGCCAATCACAAAACATCTCAGAAGTTATTGATTGGCGAGTATTTCTGCTAAATGTCCTGTAAGGGTTTGGCATGTAAGCAGCATGTAAACAGCATGAAAGTGACTACTGTGCCATCCAGAAATGGCACCTTGTGGCATCTGCCACATAATCGTGGCACTTATTGTGGCCAGTGCTGCGTGACTGTGGCCTCCGTTGTCCAGAAACGCCGCCTGCCTCTGCTGACAGGCATCTAAAGAGTCTTTTGGGTGATTCTGCGTATCGGACACTCGCTTATAATCATCCCCACGAGCCCCAAACTGCCATTTGTTGCATTTGTTGAAGTGAATATGGTTCATACCTTTTGTTTGAAAATTATGTTGAGTGAAAGATACTAGCCGACATCCAGCTAGATGGCTCTAAATTACTAGTTCAGAATACTGTTTGGCGATAACGTCGAATTCAGATTATAGGAGAGTACATGAGTCTACAGTGGTAGACCGTTAACGGCAGCACTGTAAAGGATTTATTATTATAGATTATGGTTATCAGTGAATGTTCCATCAGCGTGCGAGCGAGTGGCATCGCATTTGTAGGATTTGTGCAAATGTAGATAGTTTAGCTTTGTATTGGTTTTGATTGTTAGCCTAGCTATTTAGCTTAGCCTGTGACAAGTAGTGAGGAAAATGAGCAGAAAAGAAAGATCTTTAGATAAGGTCTGGTGACGATCAACGCTGAATGAAAAGCCGCAGCACCATACATCAACCATTGAGCGGCTCTGCCACCGTGAGTGACTATAAGCCATCAAAAGTCATCGGCTTTGTGCCACCAGCCTTTCGTTTATCACACTTTTAAATGACACCTAGAGCGTTTTAGAGCTGTCAACAACTACACCCAGTGTGCTACAGCTGTCAACAACTACACCCAGACTGGACTTGTATATTGTCCACCAAGGAAACCAACATTACAGGGTTGCCAACTTTTGACGGTGGCGAGTGTATTTTGTTGAGCGGGGGGGTGGCGAACGTAAAATGGACACAGATTCAGTGTTATATCGCCGGTGGATGGCGCCAGAGCTAGCGAACTAGTAACGTATTGAATCATATATGTGGATCTGAGGTAAATAAACTGGATATTTTTTTTCGGCGTGAGATATCGGAAGTGTGGCGTGAGAGCGTGTGAAAACGGTCAAATGCGTGTGTCTCACGCTCAATGCGTGAGAGTTGGCAACCCTGACATTAACTAGGCAATCAAGCTGTCTTGGTTTTCCCAGTACAGAAGACATGTAGCTTTGATTTATCAAGGACATTAATATCATAAACAAGTTTGACATGGAATCTGTCAGATTCTATGTAAATGATTCTATGTGACTAACATTCAGCTCAAAAGGCAACCAGGCATCCAATTAAGTCTTCTCTCTTTTGATAATAGAGTTGTAAATGCGTGTAATGACACCAGAGCGTTGCCTTCAGCTTCTGAGAAGACAAAGATCTTTGTTTTCCAAAGAAACCCAACAGGGCCGTTTGTTCTGATTATATTCTCTGACTTTACTCTTAGTCACCAATACAGAACAGTGATATAAATAAATGAGTGTGTGCGTGAACGAGCCCAGTGTCCCTCTAGCGTTTAGAACAACAGGAGCAGGGCTGTCGTCAGACAGATGAGTCAGTTAGTTTAGTTTATTATATTTGTCTATTTCACAAGGGCACAATTAGTAAAGACATATAATAATAATAATAATAATAATAATAATAATAATAATAATAATAATAATAATAATACATTTATTTTATAAAGTGCCTTTCATGAGACCCAAGGTCACTGTACAATAAAAACAACAAAAAATACAGAATTTCATCAGCATAAAACTGTAAAGTGAATGTAAGGGAAAATATATAATACTGTCAGATTTAAAACAATAACTGTATAAAAAGTAAAATAAGGATATAAATTATACAATAAAAAACAAAATCATAAAAATGTTATATAATAATAAAATACTAAACAATGATTAAACAAACCATTCCAAGAAAAATTTCTCCTCTGGGAGACAAATAAAGGAACTATGACTATGACTATGATTGCTCACTCATATGCTAGCTGATATAGAGGAGTTTTCAGACTGATTTTGAACAACGTTAATGACTGACGTTAATAGTTACGTTGATAGTTACGTTAATGATGTTACGTTAATAACTAATGATAGTTACGTTAATGACGTAACTGTTATGGGAGAACATTCCAGAGTTTAGGAACACTAAAAGCCCTGTTACCTAGAGTACGCAGGAGGACACGTGAGTTAGAGGAGCGTAAAGTGCATGTCGGAATATAATTCTCTAAGAGTCAGTGAAGATACCTCAACACTGGTGTAATGTGTTCCGAGATCTTGTATGGGTCAATACCCTGGCTGCAGCGTTGAACATACTGCAGTCTGTCTAACAGCCGATTGGGGAGACCATGTAATACTGCATTACAGTAATCAATACGAGATGTTACAAATGCATGCATAATGGTCTCAGCAGCAGAAAAAGAAAGATATGGGCGGATTCTTGAGATGTTCTTGAGGTGATTGAAGGTGGTTTTACACATGTTTTAATATGAGGCTCAAATGACAGTGTTGTGACACCCAAATACACACACTGTGTAATTGTAGGGTTGTGGAGAAACTCAAAGAGAGCCAGAGATTCTCCAGCAGAGATGTCAATGGCAGAGGCGTCTCTGGGATTAAACACTCGTGCACAGATTTATTAACTTGGCCCAAGAGAATGTAAGACGGTCCAGGTGGTCAGTGGGGGGGCAGAGTCTGGTGGGCTTCCAGGGACAGAAAGCAGGTCAGTACACGAGGAGATACAGGAGAATAAGAACGGCTCGGTAGTCCACATGAGAGGCCTCTGCAGCGAGGTCATGCGCCCCTAGTGGTGAAATTAGAGGTTGCCCGGGTGGTATGCATCACAATAATAATAATAATAATAATAATAATAATAATAATAATAATAATAATAATAATAATAATAATAATAATAATAATCTTTATTTGTATAGCACCTTTCATACATACATGTAACTCAAAGTGCTTTACAGAATAAATAAAAGAAACATTAAAAGGAGATAAGACAAAGACAAAAAGACAAAAAGAAAATGTTAAAAGAAATTAAAGATAAAAATATTAAAATAACATAAAAAGTAAAAAGTGAAGTAAGTAAGATAATAAAAAGTAAAGTAAATAAGATAAAACTATTAAGCTAGAGTTTCTTAACTAAAAGCGGATCTAAACAGGAATGTTTTGAGACTGCTCTTAAAACTATGCAAGGATGAAATGCCTCTGAGCTCTTCAGGAAGAGAATTCCAGAGCTTTGGGCCATAGTGGCTAAAAGCACCCTCGCCAATCTTTAATCGGCTTTTAGGAATCACCAGTAGATTACTGTTTGAAGACCTGAGAGACCTGACTGGAACATATCTAACCATCATTTCACTTAGGTAAAGAGGGGCAAGACCATGAAGACATTTAAAAACCATGACTAGAACCTTAAAATCTATTCTAAAGCTGACAGGTAACCAGTGCAGTGATGTACACACAATATGTATTATAATTTTATAATTCACGCTTTCTTTCTCTCTCTTTCTTCTGAGGTGCCTGTGTGGTTTTAATTATATGAAATCAAAAATGCTTTTCTTGTCTTTCTTTGTTTCTTGACAAAACAGAATTTCTTTTCAAACCAAATGAGATTTTGATGCTTTTACATCTATATCTTTTATTTTCAGGGCGCAACTGAACAATTATTTGTGTGTGTGTGTGTGTGTGTGTGTGTGTGTGTGTGTGTGTGTGTGTGTGTGCTCATTTTTAGAAGAGAGAGGTGTAATTGAAATAGTATGACTGGATGTCGGACTGCACATGTGCATTTGGGTCTGTGGCACATTCAGGAGTGGAGATATCTACTGTAGTCTCATATCCTTTAGGAGTGGAGATATCTACTGTCGTCTCATATCCTTTAGGAGTGGAGATATCTACTGTAGTCTCATATCCTTTAAGAGTGGAGATATCTACTGTCGTCTCATATCCTTTAGGAGTGGAGATATCTACTGTCGTCTCATTGGATATCTACTGTAGTCTCATCCTTTAGGAGTGGAGATATCTACTGTCGTCTCATGTCCTTTAAGAGTGGAGATATCTACTGTAGTCTCATATCCTTTAGGAGTGGAGATAGCTACTGTCGTCTCATGGGATATCTACTGTAGTCTCGTCCTTTAGGAGTGGAGATATCCACTGTCGTCTCATGTCCTTTAAGAGTGGAGATATCTACTGTAGTCTCGTCCTTTAGGAGTGGAGATATCCACTGTCGTCTCATGTCCTTTAAGAGTGGAGATATCTACTGTAGTCTCGTCCTTTAGGAGTGGAGATATCTACTGTAGTCTCATGTCCTTTAGGAGTGGAGATATCTACTGTAGTCTCATGTCCTTTAAGAGTGGAGAAATCTACTGTAGTCTCATATCCTTTAAGAGTGGAGATATCTACTGTAGTCTCATGTCCTTTAGGAGTGGAGTTATCGACTGTAGTCTCATGTCCTTTAAGAGTGGAGATATCTGATAAAGTTTGCTGAAGGATTCTGGGACTGGTGTTCCTGACATAGATAGATATATATATTCAAAGATATAAAAGATATAGATATTCAATACTGTATTAGATAAATATTCTATTTTTAATAACAAAATATAAAATTGTCTGCAGTAATTCACTTGGTGCAGTAATTCTGGGGATGAACACTTGTAATATTGGATGTAATGTTCTGACAACCTTTATACCTTTAAACCTAAATAGTAAGACCATTGGCTCTTACCAGTGCCCAGAGATGCAAGACCTCACGATTATACGGCTGCCTTCCACATGCCAAGGACACAGTGGGAAGTAGAAAGTAATGGACTTTTAATTGCAGAGGGAGGAATCTCTCATGATGCATATGTGGACAGAAATATAAATGACTCAGAGTATATATCTACACTATATATCTACACTATATATCTACACTATATATCTACACAGGTGGAGTCAACAGACCTGATACCGTCATAAGAAGAGCTGTAATGCCCAACTGAATTAATCAAAGTCACGACTGAAAAATCAAAAAATGAAAATTTCAACTGATGGGCTATAATCACACACACGTGTAGTAGTGTCAGAAGAGAGTGGGTCCACACATTATTAACACAGAACTGATTTAATGAGCCTCTCCAAACAGCTCCACACACATCTGATGGCTCTTCAGGTAGAGCACCAAAACTTCCAGACATAACACATGAACACAGATCAGGTAGAACACACTTCCAAAACCTCCAGACATAACACACGAACACAGATCAGGTAGAACACACTTCCAAAACATCCAGACATAACACACGAACACAGATCAGGTAGAACACACTTCCAAAACATCCAGACATAACACACAAACACAGATCAGGTAGAACGCATGGAGCCAGTCATTTGTTTACACGTAAATCATTATGAGATTAAGGACACAATAGGTGTGGAGTGTGGCCTTCCACACTAACACATCCTGGGGCCAGACCTTGTCTTGTGTTAGTGCACTGTTGTGCGAGTGTGTGTGTGTGTGTGTGTGTGTGTGTGTGTGTGTGTGTGTGTGTGTGTGTGTGTGTGTGTGTGTGATCTCGTTGTGTTGTGTTAGTGCACTGTTGTGTGTGTGCATGTGTGTGTGATCTCCTTGTGTTGTGTTAGTGCACTGTTGTGTGTGTGTGTGTGTGTGTGTGTGTGTGTGTGTGTGTGATCTCTTTGTGTTGTGTTAGTGCACTGTTGTGTGTGTGTGTGTGTGATCTACTTGTGTTGTGTTAGTGCACTGTTGTGCGTGTGTGTGTGTGCATGTGTGTGTGTATGTGTGTGTGTGTGTATGTGTGTGTGTATGTGTATGTGTGCGTGTGTATGTGCGTGTGTATATGTGTGTGCGCATGTGTGTGTGTGTGTGTGTGTGCGCATTTGTGTGTATGCATGTGTGTGCGTGTGTGTGGCGAGTGTGTGTGTGTGTGAGTGTGTGTGGTATGTGTGTGTGTATGTGTGTGTGTATGTATGTGTATGTCTGTAAGTGTGTGTGTATGTGTGTCTGTAAGTGTATGTGTGTGAGTGTGTGTGTGCGTGCGTGAGTGTGTGTATGTGTGTGTGTGTATGTGTGTCTGTAAGTGTATGTGTGTGAGTGTGTGTGTGCGTGCGTGAGTGTGTGTATGTGTGTGTGTGTGTATATGTGTGTGTGTGTGTGTGTGTGTGTGTGTGTGTGTGTGTGTGTGTGTGTTCTATCACAGCTCCTCCTTGCGTTTTATGATCAGTTTCCGGACCATGTCTGCGATCAGTGGGCGTATCTCACTGACAGACACACGGGGGCCCCATGAATCCACCACTTTACCATCTACGTCAATCAGATACTTCCAGAAGTTCCAGTCTGGTTCCTTCCCAGAAGATTCTGTGGACAGACGGGGGGAGGGGAGGGGAGGACAGGAGAGGAAGAGGGGGAAGGGTAGAGGAGGAAGAGGGGGAGAGGAGACGTGAAGTACTGTTGTGTGTCTTTAGTGCATTCATCACTCTGCTGCAGGACTGTGCTAGTGAGCGTCACAGGTACAGCAGAAACATGAGACCTTGAGTACACACACTCACTCTACTCTAAAACACACACAGCACCCCATCCTGCATTCCACACAATAATGAACATAGATGTTATTTTTGTATGATGTAGTGGCGGTGCTGCATATTTCCTGTAATTGGAGGCTGTTGGCTCAGCGCCCTGGCATTCACGTGAGGACACGATGTCTCTCCCCACACACCTCAGCATCCTTCAACACATCTGCACACTGACGTGAACAGATACAGCAGCTACGCAGAAGAGCTGACAGGCTGGTCACACACAGTCTGTAGGGTCACACACAGTCTGTAGGGTCACACCCAGTCTGTAGGGTCACACCCAGTCTGTAGGGTCACACCCAGTCTGTGGTGTCACACCCAGTCTGTAGGGTCACACCCAGTCTGTGGTGTCACACCCAGTCTGTAGGGTCACACCCAGTCTGTGGGGTCACACCCAGTCTGTAGGGTCACACCCAGTCTGTAGGGTCACACCCAGTCTGTGGGGTCACACCCAGTCTGTAGGGTCACACCCAGTCTGTAGGGTCACACCCAGTCAGTGGGGTCACACACAGTCCGGTGTCATGCTCTCTCTCTCTCTCTCTCTCTCTCTCTCTCTCTCTCTCTCTCTCTCTCTCTCTCTCTCTCTCTCTCTCTCTCTGTCTCATTTTACTGTCGCCATTTATTATTATTATTATTAGGGTTCACACACATAGTGTGGGAACCCTATTGTAATTGCTCGAGTTTTTCTTATTATTATTATTTTTCAGGCTGTAAAACGCATACTGCAGCCTAGACCGTAAGGCCCAGAAACACCAAACTTGGCAGACAGGTGCACCAGAGGTGCAATGAGGGAAACCCAGACAATGACCCACATTGGCCTGATGGTGGCGCTATAGCGCAGCATTTTGTGTTTTGGTCCATATCTCCTACACCGTAGGTCATAGAAACGAAATTCCACTTCTGATGGATTCCTTGGCTAAAACCAAACAAAAAAGCCTCAAGGACCCTTTAGCTCCGCCCACTTAGATTTCGAGTTAATTTGCATAATGTGCAAAATCGCACACATCTTTGGGCCCAAACTTGTCCCTGGATTTTTCACATACATGCACATATGTGGTATCAAAACGTTCAGAAGAGTCTGAACTTTAAAATCTATCCAGCAAAAATGCTAATTTCTTCACTACCTAGTCAGTATAAGCCAATCAAATGAGGGGGCGTAAATTCAATAGTAAATTTTGCGCATATGGAGCTCTAACTTAAGAAAACTTGCATGTAATGAGATGGCACTTCACAGACAGCTTCCCTGTGAGGGTCTGGGGCAGCTCACAGAAGTTGCCATACCTCACCTGCTAGGGGGCGCTATAACATGCAAAAATTTGCCCCATGCACTCAGATTGGCCGATCCACATGAAACTTGACAGACATCATCTATGGGCCTCTGGAAACCAGGTCCTAAAGCAGACATGCCATACTTCCAAAATGGCTGACGTAATCGGCCAATCAGTGATCGGCACGCGTTTGACAGGCTTACCATTGGTCGATCTGCACGAAACCTCTTGGGTGTGGACAAGTGCACGCCCCCCATGACATAATCCAGCCGGGTGTCGATTGGCCACTGGGGGGCGCTATTGCAAAAAAAGCAAGTATATCCCCTACATAATTCCACTTGGGAACATGCAATTGGACTCTTTTGATTCCTTGCAGTAGTGCGAACAACTTTCCCATTACATGTCCTATTAAAAAATGCACAGTTTATTTACAGTTAATAATAGTTTGAAATCATCACTTTTCATACTGCTCCTAGGATTTTCATACTATCATGTCAAACAAAGTCTTATAATACTCTACAGAGTGTGAAATCAAAAAACAATCCAAAGATTTTGGATTTGAGGACACTTATACCTGCTAAATATTTTTTTAATGGACAGCATCGATACATATAATATTCATATTCTTAAAGCTCTTTCATATTTTATCCAATTCTGACCAAAATGCACAAGCCCATTCAGAATCCCATCCTCAACAAATTTGTCAAGTTTCATCTAAATCGGTTATCGTATGGCTCTACAGTGCAGTATTATATACAATGCATAAAAATGCATGTAAAGTCCCTCTGTCACCTTCTCCTTCTCACACGCACGCAAGCTGAAACTCACACACACACTCAGTCTCTCTCACACTCTCACCCACATTCCCCCTCCCATCTCTGTGCCCTAAGTAAACATTGCTCTGGCTACCTAGATCTCTCTGTGTCTATTAACCAGGCACACACACATACAGGCGCAAGCAGGCCTTCCTATAGCATTCACAATGACACTTCCCTAGCCATACCCACCCATATCTCAGTGACTAACACATGCTCATACAAACTGATATTTGGCTTCTTTTTTGTCTCTCTCTCACACAAACACACACCTTTATACCTATATGTATGTATTGTCATAGTTTGAGTACATACACTACCACACACACACACACACACACACACACACACACACACACACTTCTACCTAAATGTATGTAAAGTTTGTATGCATATCTATAGTATATGTATAGTATATGTCAGTCATGCCAGTGATGTCAGTCATATCAGAAATGCCAGTCATGTCAGTTACATCAGTCATGTCAGTCATGCCAATCATTTCAGTCCAGTCATATCAGTCATTTCAGTCCAGTCATATCAGTCATGTCAGTCAAATCATCAAATCATTACAGTCATGCCAGTTATGTCAGTCATGCCAGTCATGTCAGTCATGTAATGCCAGGCTTTGCAGACTACATTCATACTTTGAATACACGGGCAGTCATGTTAGGCGTGCTAGGTGTACAAGGAGTGAAATAACAAAACATAGTCTCTGGCTCCCTCAATCTCTCTCTGTCTGTAATATAGAGGCCCAATCATGTATAGACAAGTGCAGGCCTTCCTTTACTGTTCACATAGATGCAGCCCTAGCCAGATGTGCTATTTTTGTGTCTCCCTTTCTGACACACGCAGATGTCATCACACTCTATCTGTAGAGCACACACTGACCAAACCCAAACAGCTTCTTTTCACTTTTAGGTCTAAAGGACCTTTTGGGCTTCCTTTTGCCTATTGAGGCCAAAATGCCTATTGGTGTGTGAACCCGCCAATCGCCGCTTGCGGCTATATTTATTATTTATCTTTATATTGCATAGCCACTAAACCATTAATATACTAAGCAGCTACACAAAGCAGTGCAGCTGTGTCCTTATAACACAGTGTATCTGTGCATGAGGACAGAGTGAGCAGTGATAGTGTGTGTGTGTGTGTGTGTGTGTGTGTGTGTGTGTGTGTGTGTGTGTGTGTGTGTGTGTGTGTGTGTGTGTGTGTGTGTGTGTGTGTGTTTTTCTGTGTATGCCTGTTGTAAAGCCACAGCACCCCCCATCCACACACACACACACCCTCACCCACACACACACACACACACACACACACACACACACATACCTAGGTACAACAACCTGAAGAGTAAACAAAAAGTGAGTGGACAGAGTGAATAGACAGAGTGAGTGGACAGAGTGAATAAGACAGGGTGAAAAGACAGAGTGAGTGGACAGAGTGAGTGGACAGAGTGAGACTGTAAATCATGTGTTAGTGTCTTCCACTGTCCTGCGTCCAGCGCTGCGTTCAGTGACGTTAACGGCCGCTGCCAGCATCTCACCTGCTAGGGTCAAGCTGTGAAGGGACAGAATTGAGCGGCACAGTTGCCGTGGCGCTGGTTGCCGTGGTGCTGGTTGCCGTGGTGCTGAGAGACTCCTCACCTGTTAGGTACTTGAAAGCGTTGTTGGCTCCAGTGCCCACCACGGCGATCTTACTGAAGAGGGGGAAGGAGGCTCCGTAGACGCGCCGCACCAGGCCGTCGATGTCTTTGTCGCTGCCGGGCTCCTGCTGGCCAAACTGGTTACAGGGGAAGGCGAGAACGTTGAAGTGTGATGGCCCAAAGTCTCGCTGTAGCTGCTGCAGGTCACGGTAGTGCTCCTCTGTGAAACCACACTCACTCGCCACGTTCACCACCAACGACACCTGACCACACACACACACACACACACACACACACACACTCAGGCCACTGATTTCAGTCATAGTAATATCACACAAAGCTAATATGTAATTCTAATACCTGGTCCATGTCTGAGAAGAAACTTGAGCCAGAGCAAGAAACTGTGAGAAGAAGAGAGAGTGAATGAGAAACTGTGAGAAGAAGAGAGAGTGAATGAGAAACTGTGAGAAAAGAGAGAGTGAATGAGGAACTGTGAGAAGGAGAGAAAGAATGAGAAACTGTGAGAAAAAGAGAGTGAATGAGAAACTGTGAGGAGAGAAAGAATGAGAAACTGCGAGGAAAAGAAGAGAGAGTGAATGAGAAACACGAGATTGGCTGGACGGGAACTTGATGTGCATCTATTAAAACAGCCATTAATGTGCAGGTTTCATTAATGTGCAGGTTTAATTAATGTGCTGCACTGTTGGTGGAGTTCTTGAGTCTTTAATTTGATAATAACTAATGCACACATTAAATGGGCTGTAATAACTGAGAAACGTTTCTTGTATGCCCATTACTTATTAGTGTGAAGTAAGCGGAAGACACTGTTAGTTCTTTACAAACCCATAGTCCTTCTCAGGTCATTACAAACCCACACCCCTCCTCAGGTCTTCTTTACAAACCCATAGTCCTCCTCAGGTCTCCTTTACAAACCCACACCCCTCCTCAGGTCTTCTTTACAAACCCATAGTCCTCCTCAGGTCATTACAAACCCACACCCCTCCTCAGGTCTTCTTTACAAACCCATAGTCCTCCTCAGGTCTCCTTTACAAACCCACACTCCTCCTCAAGTCTCCTTTACAAACCCACAATGCTCCTCAGGTCTCCTTTACAAACCCACACCCCTCCTCAGGTCTTCTTTACAAACCCACACCTCTCCTCAGGTCTTCTTTACAAACCCACACCCCTCCTCAGGTCTTCTTTACAAACCCACACCCCTCCTCAGGTCTTCTTTACAAACCCACACCCCTCCTCAGGTCTCATTTACAAACCCACACACCTCCTCAGGTCTCCTTTACAAACCCACACTCCTCCTCGGGTCTTCTTTACAAACCCATACCCCACCTCAGGTCTCCTTTACAAACCCACACTCCTCCTCAGGTCTCCTTTACAAACCCACACTCCTCCTCAGATCTCTTTACAAACCCACACCCCTCCTCAGGTCTCATTTACAAACCCACACTCCTCCTCGGGTCTTCTTTACAAACCCACACCCCACCTCAGGTCTCCTTTACAAACCCAGGTTTAATTAATGTGCTGCACTGTTGGTGGAGTTCTTGAGTCTTTAATTGGATAATAACTAATGCACACATTAAATAGGCTGTAATAACTGAGAAACGTTTCTTGTATGCCCATTACTTATTAGTGTGGAGTAAGCGGAAGACACTGTTAGTTCTTTACAAACCCATAGTCCTCCTCAGGTCATTACAAACCCACACCCCTCCTCAGGTCTTCTTTACAAACCCACACCCCACCTCAGGTCTTCTTTACAAACCCACACTCCTCCTCAGGTCTTCTTTACACACCCACACTCCTCCTCAGGTCTTCTTTACAAACCCACAACCCACCTCAGGTCTCCTTTACAAACCCACACTCCTCCTCAGGTCTTCTTTACAAACCCACAATGCTCCTCAGGTCTCCTTTACAAACCCACACCCCACCTCAGGTCTTCTTTACAAACCCACACCCCACCTCAGGTCTTCTTTATAAACCCACACCCCACCTCAGGTCTTCTTTACAAACCCACAATGCTCCTCAGGTCTCCTTTACAAACCCACACCCCACCTCAGGTCTTCTTTACAAACCCACACCCCACCTCAGGTCTTCTTTACAAACCCACACCCCACCTCAGGTCTTCTTTACAAACCCACACCCCTCCTCAGGTCTTCTTTACAAACCCACAATCCACCTCAGGTCTCCTTTACAAACCCACACCCCACCTCAGCTCTCCTTTACAAACCCACACCCCACCTCTCCTTTACAAACCCACACTCCTCCTCCGGTCTTCTTCGGCTGAGCTCCTTTATCTTCATCTCCCTGGTAAAGATCTCTCCCCACAGAAGTACCGTAGTCTAATTATTTCCTCATTTAAATATGATGTCAAAATGTGTTGCCTCTGTCGCACAACTAACGTCGACCTCTGACCTCTCCACTATGTGTGCTTGTTCCTAGTGTCTAAATGTCCTGTGTTTTTGTGCTGTTTACATGTTCTGCATATTAACAGTTGTAAACAGATTTGGGTAATTGTACATAAGTATTTCATTATTATTATTGTCTGAAGTTAGTACTTATTCCAGGAGTTAATTCAGGCCATTGGCACGGTTATGACTAAGGAAAAAAGTAGATATATTTGTACAAAACACACTATATCTCAACATAAAGGTGTTCAACACTTGAGCAGCAGGCATGATGACAAAATAACACATTTGAATTATAGTTATTAGAATAACACAAACTCCAAAAGCACAAATACAAAAGAAAGAAAGGGAATAGAAACGAGAACGTGAGATTAACATGCCATTTTATAACTATTGTGGTAAAATCAGCCTGCGCCAGTGTTTAATCCACCGTTGTTAAACACTGACCTCTAGTGGTTACTCTTATGTAATTACATAACAGTGTCAGTATGTTATTTGACGAAAATAAAGTATTTGTACTAACTGGAAAGAGTTAACAACAACACAAAAAGGATATCGTATGACCTTTACATAGAGTTAACAATTAAACATAAAATAAATTCAAACGTCTCATAAAAAGTAAGTTCTAAGCGCAAACACACGGAGACACACGCCGTCTTGCGGGAGCGCGTTTGCCACGTAGGCACACGCAGGAAAGAGACCCGCAACGCGCGTGTAGTTAGTACTTTATTAAAGACCCGTAAAGCACGTGTAGTTAGTACTTTATTAAAGACCCGTAAAGCACGTGTAGTTAGTACTTTATTAAAGACCCGCAACGCGCGTGTAGTTAGTACTTTATTAAAGACCCGTAAAGCACGTGTAGTTAGTACTTTATTAAAGACGCACAAGGCAAAGAAACGGGTCGAGTGGCGAGGCGAGACTTCAGGCAGCATGCTGGAGACACGTCGGGTGGTGTAGGGACGGGTGGGTCCCGCCGCTCCGTGCAGGTCAGAGGTGGTTAGTCGTCGGTGCTGCTCGGTCCGGGCTCACGGACGTGTCTCGCCGCGGCGACACTCACCGAGCCGCGGTACTTCTCCAGGGACACTAATCTGCCCCGGACGTTGACCACCTTGAACGTGTAGAAGTCCTTCTGCTTGGCCTCCGCCGCGCACCACGCCAGCAGCGCCGCGTACACCGCCAGCGCCGTCGCGACCATCGCTGCAGCCGTCTCGGTGGCGCGCGTGCCTGTGTGTGTGTGTGTGTGTGTGTGTGTGTGTGTGTGTGTGTGGCGGAGACGCGCAGCGCGCCGCGCGTCTGGCCGCGGCGACGCGCGTCTACCCACAATGCTCCCTGCCCACAGGTTATGATGGCGGCCGCGGCTGCAGTTCTGACCAGGGCCTCGAATGAGATAAACAAAAACACGGAGAGACCGCGGAGCGCGCTCGAGTAACGCGGGGCGGGGGAGAGCTTTAGAAAACCAGCGCCACAGTGTTCCGTGTCCGCTATGCGCCACTGATCGAGGCGGACTACTGAATCTCGGTAAGACCAAACTTACAGGGACACGGTTAACGTGAGCTCGCGGGGCAGCTAGCATTAGCATCGCCGTCTGTTATTGCGGGTGGCGTTAGCGTTAGCATTATTGTTAGCATTAGCATCAGCGATAGCATTAGCATAGCCGTCTGTTATTGCGGGTAGCGTTAGCATTAGCATTATCGTTAGCATTAGCATAGCCGTCTGGTATTGCGGGCAGCGTTAGCATTAGCATTATTGTTAGCATTAGCATTTTCGTTAGCATCAACGATAGCATTAGCATAGCCGTCTGTTATTGCGGGCAACGTTAGCATTAGCATTATCGTTAGCATCAGCGATAACATTAGCATTAGCGTAGCCGTCTGTTCGCTGCACAGCGGCGGCCAAGCGGACCCCGGACGCGGTGTTCGAAGCGCCGCCGCTCGGGTGGTGTTCGCCCGCGTCTGTGTGGGCCGCTCGGTGGCGCGTCGGGGTAGCGGGGTCCGGGTAGCGGGGTAGCGGGGTCCGGGTAGCGGGGTCCGGGTAGCGGGGTCCGGGTAGCGGGGATGACCTTTCAGGTGAGTGTGGTCGGCGGGCCGGGACACTCAACCCGCGGCTGAAGCGTCTGTTGGTGTTTGGGCTTCACCAGCAGCAGCTGTCAACTGAAACTAGTGGCCTGGCGTGGATTATATGTGTTGTTATTATTAATGATTATCAATTATTATTGACCGGAAATAGTGCGGAAATATAAAGCAGATCACATGATGTAAGCGTGTGTCTCGCACTCTGCCCTGTAAGTGTGAGTGTTGGTAAAACCTTTTGGCAGTAACGTGAATAAAGTCTTGATCAGTTTCACCAACGTTGAACTTGACTTCATTTGGGGAAACCGTTATTAAAAACGTGTTCTTGTTGTTGGATGTCATGTTAATGATGTAGTTTAGGTGTATGAAGACTTGATTACACTTGGACAGGGATTTTTTTTTGTTGAAAACAGGAAGCACAATGTAAATGCAGAGAAAAGAAACACACTTTGCTCACACACTTTGCACACTTTTCACTGATGTGGTGACTTTTTTATTTTGTATTTCCCTGTGAACCTGTCTAGATGTTGTACTCCAGGACTCTTCTATGTTTTGAAGTGGGTTGTGTCTGCTCCTCCAGGTTCCTCCACCCGTTGGCCGTCTGCAGCACAGCGCTGGGCCTTTTCCCCTTGTGTAGTTTTTAGTTGATCTCCGGCGGCAGCATCAGAATGGAGGAAAATAAAAGTCCTCTCAAGGCAGCTCGGGCGGCAGCAGGCAGAGCGGCTAAGTCCCAGCAGGACGGCTCGTCTCAGAGGGACGCGGGCAGGACCGCCGGCCGGCCCAAAGACGGCGTGGGGCGGACGAGGGGAGACGGGTCGGGCGTCCACGCCGGACGAACTTCGACAGGAGGTCCTCAGGACCGGGCCAGGCCCCGCCGCCTGACGGGCAGGACCGGCTCTGGGGAGAGAGGCAAAGGAGCGAGCCAGGCCCAGCAGGACGGCAAGGCGGGCCGGGGTGGCGGCCCACGCGGGCACATGACACATCAGGACCCGCTCAGCACTCCAGATGAGAACCGCCCTCGCAGTAAACCCTCTAGGCCCATGGGGGTGAGGGGCGGCCACCCCGGTGAGGACCGCTGTGGGGTCAGGGGTCACCTGTGGGGCAGGGTCGGGTGGGGCACACTACACCATGACCTGTTACGCTATGACTAGACACTTTTGTAGTTGAAGCCCTTTTGCTGATCCAGTATCCAGTTATTTCATGTCCAGGAGTAGGGATGCACCAATTCACGTTTTTCACTTCCGATACCGATTCAGATATCTGAGGATTAGTATCGGCCGATACCGATCTGATAGAGTAAAACAGTGCTGAATCGACTTAAAACTTTATTTATTTATTTATTTATTTATTTATTTATTTTTTACAAACATACTGAATTACAAGTTTATTGAAAACTCTGCCCCAGTATAGCACACTTAAACACACACAAAACATGTAAAAACACCACAACTTGCATTTGTTCAGTCAGTGCAATTATGAATATAACATTGAATGTAAAATAAATAATACCAAAGAACCTGAAACTGACAAAAAAAAATAGGTTCACAACTTTGATCAAACATGAAAAAATAAACTGCAAGAAACCTTTGAAATGGTTCAAGAATTCTAAATATCATTTTAAATAAATAAGGAGATGAAATAAGAGAAACGGCAATACCTATGCGGCTAGTTTGCTAGCGCAGACATCACGCAGAGCACAAAGCATGTAACGGCCAGAAATATGTGTACTGTCTCTTTAAGGGAGCGAGTTGAGCGCGCGTTTGGAATATTGTTGTATTTTAGCTTTCTGCCGTAGACCGACTCAGACCACAGCTCTTTTATTTTATCTTTAATTTATTTCTGTAAGTAATGCATTCAATGAGCTTTGGACAACTCACCAGTTCATGTATGAACAGTCAAGTAGTGCTGGAGCCCAGGTTTATTTTGGTCAACCAGCAAATAAACGGACTAAGTGTAATAGCACCAGCGTGAGTACGAGTCAGTGATTCACCTCTCCTCTGTGTGCTTCGTGTTTCACTCGCCTGTTAACTGTCCAAGTTCACTTCTATCTGGGACAGAGTGGATATTTAAGGTTGAACTAACTGAAAAGTTTTACAAGCATAGAATTAGACTGAATAATCTGTTTTTATGGATCGGTCACATTGTCACCGATACCCGATCTAGAATTTTTTCCAATATCGGGACCGATACAGATATTATCGGAATCGGTGCATCCCTATTCAGGAGTCAGGTCGAGGAGGGTTAGGTTAACGCTGATCTGATTGGTTGGTCTATATGAGGGGGCGGGTTAGGTTAACGCTGATTTGGTTGGTCTGTATGAGGGGGCGGGTTAGGTTAGACGCTGATCTGATTGGTTGGTCTGTATGAGGGGGCGGGTTTGGTTAACGCTGATCTGATTGGTTGGTCTGTATGAGGGGGCGGGTTAGGTTAACGCTGGTCTGATTGGTTGGTTTGTATGAGGGGGAGGGTTAGGTTAGACGCTGATCTGATTGGTTGGTCTGTATGATGGGGCGGGTTAGGTTACCGCTGATCTGATTGGTTGGTTTGTATGAGGGGGTGGGTTAGGTTAGACGCTGATCTGATTGGTTGGTCTGTATGAGGAGGGCGGGTTAGGTTGACGCTGATCTGATTGGTTGGTCTGTATGAGGGGGCGGGTTAGGTTAGACGCTGATCTGATTGGTTGGTCTGTATGAGGGGGCGGGTTAGGTTAATGCTGATCTGATTGGTTGGTCTGTATGAGGGGGCGGGTTAGGTTAGACGCTGATCTGATTGGTTGGTCTGTATGAGGGGGCGGGTTAGGTTAACGCTGGTCTGATTGGTTGGTCTGTATGAGGGGGCGGGTTAGGTTAACGCTGATCTGATTGGTCTGTTTGGATCTCGTTCTTAGGTGAGGGGTCGGACAGACGCCCCGCGGGAGAGTCGGGTCCAGATGTGGCGGGTTTAGTGGAGGAAGGATCGTTTACCTCCGACCAGCAGCTGGGCCTCAAACAGGCGGAGGAGAGACTTCAGAGGGACTACATACACAGACTGGTTAAGGTAACACTCCTGTGTCCCCGGCGGGTGGTGTTGGGGTGGTGTACTCCACCTCTGATCCTGCACAGGACCGTCCTGATTTGGCCTGTCGCCGTCTTGGTGAGGAGGCCGCTCTATAGATAAGACATGTGGCCAGACTACCTGACATCACCACACTAGCATTATGTCCATCACCTCATAGACGTGTAGCCGGGTAGGGTGGGGTAACACCTCCATCACCACATAGACGGGGTAGGGTGGGGTAACACCTCCATCACCACATAGACGGGGTAGGGTGGGGTAACACCTCCATCACCACATAGACGGGGTAGGGTGGGGTAACACCTCCATCACCACATAGACGGGGTAGGGTGGGGAATGGGTTTTTATGGTGATGCTTAGGTTGAGAACAGGAGCTGTCTAAGTATGAATTGCTAGCTCCCTACGATGACAGTTTCAAGGTGTGTGTGTGTTTGTGTGTGTGTTTGTGTGTGTGTTTGTGTGTGTGTTTGTGTGTGTGTTTG